>NC_134573.1:133499352-133619352 GCF_050947875.1 Dermacentor variabilis
ATATGCTCTACCACCCGACTTACCGCCTTCCGCGTACTCTTCCTTCATTACGCGGGCACCTGCATACGCTGGTCAAGAGACGTGCAATTTCTCGCGGGTCGCGTGCCGAGTTCAATTTTTATCGAAGAACGATCGCCTCCGCACCACGAAGTGACAGCCGATCCTCCTTTCCACGAAAGCGGCGCGGGTCCATTTGTTTCCTTGCCCGCAACACCAGCGCAGTGCACCGCGAGCGAATTCTTTTTCTTTTCTTGCCTAAGAACACACGCATGTTTTGAACGCAATGCGTGCCGCGCGCGTGTCGACAGGCACTCACGCGAACTGGCAACTTCACGCCACGGCTCCAAATCGAGGTGAACGAAGCGAGTGCAGAAGTTGGGGGCGTAAGTCAGTTACACTGACTGCTTTCGCCGAAGTTCTCGCGAGCCCTCGCGCGCAGAGCGCTGTGCCGAGGCGTTTTTTTCCCAAAATTACACCCACGCACGACAGCAGGTCGCGCGGAAGGAGGAAAATAGAATTTCCGATTTCAATGAGCGAAACAAAACGGTAAACACGAGCGCCATGCGCGCCGAGAGCGCCGAGATCATGCGATCCTCGAATACAGATAGCGCGCGATCACGCACGCGTTCCCTCTCTCCAATACTACACCGGAGCCCTTTCGCACGTCCTCGGTCTTTGGAACGTTCGCAGGAGCGGGCCCGTAGTTATTCGCGCTTTTCGCGCCGCAATAATTTTCGATTCCTAGATGTTAGGCAGGCCGTTTTATTAGCTATAGCTTGGACTTCGCGTGCTTAAGCTCGGCTAAGGTTGACTATGACGTCGTTCTGTGCGTCGGTTCGTGCGTCTATATATTTATACGGCGCACAAACCCGAGATCACGTGAGAGGCGAGAAGTGGCGGGTGCGTAGGGGTAGGGTGGAGGGCGAGAGATTTTTATCACGAACTGTCGACGGGTCCACTGAGGATGGTTTGCATGCGGATGCTGTTGCTGCTGCTGCCATCGCATGCTTTATGCACACTTTGAACGCCGGCTCGCATGTGTGGGTCCATAGCAGGCGTACATGCGCGCGTGCGGGCGGGCAGGTCTTCCACGTCCGGCGGGCGGCAGCACTTTGCGCCGCCGCATGCCGTGCAAGTCCCTGTGGCACGCTCGTCCGTTCTCTGCGTGGCTCACGGAAGGGTCCCGAGGAAGCACGCACGACTCGCGTCGCCAACGCGCGCGCGCGCGCGCGCTAGCGAACACCACTGTATAGGCACGCGCACGCGCGCGCATATGTGGGAGATGGCACGGCACCATCACCACGGCGCGATTTGCAGAGCGGCAGTGGTGGTAGGGGGGGGGGGGGTTGCCGTGGACAATTCCTCGTCAGTTTTTGGCACGCCGTGAGGTCCGCTCGCGCTCGCGCGCGCGTGTGTGCGGCTAGCGTGCGCGAGGCTGTGCTGGCGGCGGGGACATGCTAGCTAACGTGGCCGGCTCGTCGCGTGATCCGCGGCCACCGCTGGTTTATGCCGGCGCACGCCTTTGGCCTCGTGCATGTGCGTGATGCCCGCCATGGTAGTCAAGATGATGAGAAAGAGAGGGCGAGGAAGAGCAAAGGAAGCGGTTCGAAAAAAGAAAAAGGAGGGGAGAAATAAAAGGAATAGCGCCAGGCATGCGAACCTGCGGGCGGCCCCGTCGTCCTCTGCGTGAGCGTCGCAGCCGGCGCTGCTCACAGCGGCAGCGGCGTCAATATAACTCACGCATCCGAGTGGTACGTGGCCACGGACGGGTCACCCTCAGTCGTCAGCCAGAGCTGGTTGCGGCCACCGACAGAAGAGGACGTGCGCCCACCTCGCTGGCTTGCCTTCTGCGGACTCGGTCTTCCTTTACCCGTATACCCGCTGTCGACGGTGGTGGTCCGGTTCTTCGCTCACGGATACGCGGCACACGTCTGAGTCTCCAAAGAGTCGTCGTTGAAGACGTAGCGCCTGCCACTTCTGGAGTACTTGAAGACAGAGATGTGGTATCGATAAAACTGATAACCGTGTTGTCGACTCGACGACCGCAGTTCACCACTAGCTACTGGAATCTTCTACGCGCCCAAGGCAACAGCAGCAGCAGCGCAGCAGCAGCGACTGGTGCTGCTGCAACACGTCACGCCGATATACATGTCGTCACGCTTCGGAACGGTTTCCGGACATCGTACATCTAGGAGGACCAGGACTTCCAGTACACCATCGACGAAGACCCGCTGACCGACCACTGGGAGCTCCCGCAACCGTGGGTTTGCTGCCCTCGATGCCGCGCAAGAAAGCTACGTCATGTGGATTACGCTTTCGACAGACCCACTTCCGTGTTCGGCAAGGTCGTTCCAGTGAACGCGTCTGCATTCTGCGCCCGTGGTCGTTTAGTCCAGTAGCTTGGCACAGGTGAATGTATACAAGTATGCGCCTTTACCGACGGCGAATATGCCACGTCTGTGGAGAGTGCTTTATGTGGTGACGTCGAACGAGTCGCGTCTCAACGTTTGGCCATCAGATTCATGCACACTGTGGTGGTCACAGTCGCCGAAGCCGCATCCAAAGCTTACGGGATCTGTGCGATGGATAGATTACAACGCTGTATCATGGATATTTCGTATAAGAAGACGCATTGAATTTGCCATTGCAGTGTTCTGGAGTGCTTTTTTTTTACTTTCATCGTTATAACTGTAAACACAGCTTAAGTTTACGACTGACAATTAAAGAAAAGATTCTTGATCAGTCCGTTCACGAGTAGTCCGAGCAGCGTTTCGTACCGTTGTTCAGTAATCGTCTGCGCCATGTGCTATGCAAGTGCGCATCTCATTGAGCGGCAGCATATGGAGAGAAAAACAAACGCCAGTAACACCACATCTCTACTTTCGTTCATGTGTAAGTATCTAATTAAACGCGACAGAAGTAGTGAAAGCGATGGCGTGCGATCACCGTATCAGATCGCTTTTCCACTCGCCAATTTCCACCCGCTTTTCCACCTTAAACCTTCATATTATGGTGTGCTCGAGTCAGTACGTACTTTAAAAGAATAGGTAACCAATTAGGTAAAGAAAGTTATCTCTAAGCTCATTCTTCGTTAACGTGCAGGGCGTGAATGCACTTGCAAGGAGCACATGAATTAACAGATGACCGTTCAGACAAGTACGCTTCCGTGGAGTTTCGTTTGTTGAAGCATTTCCGGGCCGTATGTTTTATTGCTCGGTTACCTTTTGGGATATGCAAGGCACAATGGAAAGCCTCGTATCACAACAAGTTTAGCATCACTGCAATTATCGCCTTTGATGAGCTGAATACGGCTTTGCTCGCATAAGTCATGAGGTTCATACACCCCCCACTGTGGAAGTTTTATAACTCATTTAACAGGCGTCTAAAGTGTCATGACGAAAGCACTGAATCTGGCTGCTATGTTTCGGACTATGGAACATGCACTCTCTTCTTATGGAGCCTTCTCCTCATCCTTGCTTAGATGTGACGATGGTATATATTGCCCCTTCTTTCACATGTAAATCATCGCAGCCGCACTTTTGTATATCACTGTGCTTTCGTGCCGCTACATGAGCCCTAAACAGCACATGCTGCACATGAGTGTCTTGACGCGCTGCAATGTAATTTCCAAGCATACACGTTCAAGAATGTAAAACTCGCCTCTCCACAGTCTCACTTTACAGCAAAAAGCTGTTTGTGCCATGTAATCTAGCTTATGACAATATCGCACGAGTGACCACGCACAGGATGTTACGCACTATAGCGCAACATCTCCGGCCAGATCTTCACCGGCCAGATTTCAAACCTGGGTCCACCGCGTTTAAATTTCTTAGCCACTCGTAAACAAAGCACCACACGGATGCATGGCTAGCATTAGCATTAACTGGCTCCGAAATTTCTGTGCAGCTCCGCACCGCAGGTCTCGGAGGCCCACCCTACATTTACGGGTCGTGCCAAGCCCGCTAGATGTCGACGCGATGCTACACGCCAGATGACTGGGCCACAAAAGGCACCCTATGGTCGCAGCTCGCCGTTATGTCAAGATTTTCGACATAATTTAAAAAATATATAAATCAAGGCATCGGGAACGATATACGCCGTGATGAAAAAGATGCGAGCCGAAGCTATTCGCAGATCTAGACAGATTGTGTTACTCCCTGTGGAAGGACGAGAAGAAAGGGGGTTAACCGAGGGGCCCGATATTTAATAATAATATCATAAGAAGCAAACAAACACTCACACAAAAGAAAACGTAGGGGAAATTACTTGTGCTCACTAATTGAATTAAAGAAATAAATTAATGGAAAATGAAAGTGGATGAAAAAACAACTTGCCGCAGGTGGGGAACGATCCCACTTCTTCGCATTACGCACTCGATGCTCTACCAATTGAGTAGAATATTTCTGTGGAAGGTAATTATGCCTTATAATTGAGAGTAACTTATTGCTACAGCATGCGAGCAGGAGTGTATACCACTTATATCGCTGGGAATTTCGTTCCCGTCCTGATCAACAGCGCGCATCCGACATAACGCTCCCCCGGCGTCACATTTATAATGAGTGGAACCTGCTATCTCTTGTTAGACTATACAATAATACAAGATGTTTGGCTCCGGAGCTTGTTGAACTTGTCGGCAACCTTCCGCTGTACCTCGACTTCAAAGAGCGCAATGAACCAATCAGGATATCTCGAATAGAGCATTTAGTATACAGGCGTATACCCTTCTCTTGTGCCGAATTCACGGTTCCCGAGATCGAGCGCGTAGACCAAATGTGCTTGTGCTTGTGCAAGAGCGCTTGTGCTTCTCCAAAAAAATGGAATAAACAGACAAATTTCCTTGGCCTCTTTGGCCAACCTCTAAAAGAGTTCGAACACCGCACATTTTTTTTTTCTAGCTCGAAACAGTGAAATTGCTTATCGTGCGCATGTTTCATCTAATAAAAATCTGTGCTTTGTCGAGGCCTAGGCGCGCAGCCACGAATTTACCGGTGCACTGTGCTCACTGCGCACGAAGCATCAGGTTAAGGTTGCTATAATTCCAGGGCGCTTGCCCATGACAGAGCATTAAGCTTGGTTTTTAGCTCACAGCGGGGGTCCACAAACTTCTACGTCGACTGGACGCATATATTATTGCATCCCCCCTACCCCCCACCACCACCATCTTATGCTAAACGATTTCACCAAAATCTGGTTTGCATCAAGGTGTTGGCACAGGATTGTAGATGTATGAGAAAAACAGTCTATAGCGCTGCCGTTGCAACAGCATCGCCATCGCCGCAGCATGCCTGAGAATCTTCAACCGCGCTCGTTTATTAGGTGTTTCTGTTGCGCGTACGGCGGTGGTATACGCATCGTCGTCGTGGTCGACGGTGCACCTACCATCATTTTGTGGGAAATAAGGAATTTGTGAAGCCTAGTTTATGCGTCTGGGCGACGAAAAGTCTATCAGGCCTTATACCTTTCTTGTACGCGCGCACTGAGCAATCTGCGCCTAGTCTTCATGGTGTTTTGCGACTCGCTGGCGCAACTGACACAAGTATGAATGCCCCATTCACACATGTTTGGTGGCAATTACGGCGTTACTCGTGTATTTTGTTGCACTTCGCGTATATAGGGAGGAAGAGGAGCCGGAAGGGAACGTAATACAGCCACGATTCCTTTTCGTTCAGCGCGCGGAGGGGGGCAACCGAACATTCGGAGGTGTGTCTGCGCTCATACATACGACCGTATGGCTCGTGATTCAGCCTCGCGAGCTCATTAAAAGCCGGCAACGGATCCCTTAGCGAGCAGTTGAGTTGCGACGGTTCGAAAACGTGATACACCTCGCCCACGGCAGCTGGTTCTCTGTTTTACAGAGGCTGCATGGGGAGCACGGCGTTACATCGCTCGGGGTGTCAGGCCGTGCCTGCTTCCATGGTCATTAATTTTTCATTTGTATGGCTCGACACACAGCTTATAGTTTAGCGGCAAAAAAAAAAAGAAAGAACGCCGCATCGGGGAAAGAGAATTGGTCTGCATTCATGCACGGCGCTGGACGCGCAGTTAAACTATAGCAGATATTATTGTGGTGTACCTGTAGTTTTTACCTATAGTGTACCACTGTCTCCGGCGTTAAACTTGTCGTATTGAAGTTCACAGTAGCGACCGCGATAGCATTTTAGTTATAAGTGGATAATTTACTTTTTTGTAGCCATATCTAGAATGCGTTCAATAAACTTTTTTTTTTAATGTGCAAGGGAAGGGAGGCAGCAGCTCTAAAAATAAGGAACCTTGGCAAGACTATTGTGTTTCTTTAGCATTTGGTTTACCAAAGCATTAAAAAATTGGCTGTCAACAACGTCAAAGACTTGAAGTAGTTTATATATATATATATATATATATATATATATATATATATATATATATATATATATATATTTTTTTTTTTTTTTTTTTTTGAGCTTATCGCTGCATTAAGAGAAAGGTAGCCGGCGCCGTCTGACAGGTGCCACAACCTCCTTGCACACAGTTAATAAAAAAGAAGCGAAAAAAGGAAGCACGTTTCTTAATTCCGTGCAATGACTGTCTGCGAGAGACCAAAACAGTGTGTCTCCTACAAGGTACTGAAGAAACGAAAAAAAAAAAAAGAAGATTAATTCTACATTTGTCAATATTGTATATGCCTGCCGCTCGGCGAAATTCGTTCGGTTCACTGTGCGCACTGTACTCATAGCCTATCATATATGATCGAGAGAAGCATTACAAGCACGAAACCCACTAAAAGAAAAAGATACACTAAGAGGCTGTGGATGAACAGTTCTCAGTGTAGTGATAATTGAGCGAACTTATTTTGCCAGTTATGGGCGACCGAATGTCGTGCGAATCTTTACCGAGGTAAACTTTTTTTCATGCAACCCGTAGAAGCGATGTGTACGCGGCGAGAGAGTCAGCTGTCGTCAGCGTGGGCAATGTTTTGTCACGGATCATACGCAGGGTGTCCCAGCTAACTTTAGCCAGAGTTTAAAATATGCGAATGCCACGTAGCTGGACAGAACCAAGGTAATGTTGTTTCCTGTCGCTTGGAGATAATCAAATTATTTTTCTCATTCCGCCTAATTAGATAATTAGTCATAAATATAATCAACATCTCAAATATTATAGTTCGATGAAAAGTGTCAATCAGAAAATTGTAGAACGACATGAAAAACTCCCGATACAGATTTCTGTTGCTCGGTGCGTGCTACATAAAAGTGTTTTTCCGACCGTGAAAGAAGCCCGCGAATGCACGCAAAGTGTCTCGAGCGGCCAGTCGCACGGCAGTTTGGCAGCTGGGACACCCCGTATAGTGACATAACGCTATAACGGGACACATGACTTCGATATGCAAACGATACAATGAAGTCGCAGGGAGATGGAGACAAAGCGATAAACATCGAGTGAACGCGGAATGTTCCAGCCTGGAACCAACGTTTAGATAAAGACTTCTTGTCGAACTGTTCTCTCAAGGCTGAGACTATCCTTGTTTGAAAACCCCAGGAAAGCCGCTGCTGGAAAACCATTGCGTTACCTTGCAATGGTGATCTTTGAGTGACTAGGTGCTTATTACCATAGGCAGTATACAGAAGGGTTCGGAAAAGCGCTACATGGGGCGTTCTCACGCACAAGCGAGTGAATAAGTATGTTATATACTTCTCACATAATGTGCTCCGCTCCTAAACCTGCTAGAAGTACGAAGTAACTCTACGAGCTCTGCTCAATGTAGGGACATTTCACTGACATCATGAAGGCTGAAGTTTGCAGTAAGAATGCTGAATGTTAGAGACAACCTAGAATGAACAAATGAAATAGCTTTGTGATGATTGTACCGAGATACCGTACTATCTCGATGCAGTCATAAGAAAGACCACAGAACTTCATTAAAGGAAGTAGAATGCACTGCTTTTACTGGTTTTCGTCTAATTACAGCTCTTTAGGAGTTGTTTCTCGGCACTGGGGTAAGGAGAAGTCGAGAAGCAGCAACTTCAGTCGAGCAAGAGCTTTTAAAATTCTACAAGAAAAAAGCGCATGCTATTCACCCGCATGCACACTTACACGCCTCCCCCCCCCCCCACACGCACTCAAACGCACGTATACACACAAACAGTAGGAAAGTTAGTGGCATATAATACGATGCTGCTATGCTTACGCCGTTTAGAGGAAGGAACATGAGCTCCAAATAACCCACGTATATAGCATTCGCACGCAGCACACCAAAGAAGGCGCGCTTTTTCGAGGCCTGTACTAACCGCCTTTCTCTGCTTTTAGACAATCGCGTTTGAGGAAGCGAGTGTAAAATCCTTCCTGCACACCCCCTCACACACACACACACACGCGCGCGCACACACACACACACACACACACACACACACACACACACACACACACACACACACACACACACACACACACACACACACACACACACACACACACACACACACACACACACACACACAAACACACACACACAGACACACACACACACACACACACACACACACACACACACACACACACACACACACACACACACACACATTATAAGAAAGAATAGGGATAGACTAGTGGCGAAAGTGCTGCGATAGGAAAGTTCAGTGACCACAACAAAAGGGAGCGTCTAGACATGTCAGACAGCGAGGAAGTTTCACGAATTGCCGGTAATTGGACGGGGAACAGCGAGCTGCGTATGAACGCTGGTCGAGTGACATTCTGAGGCCACTGTACGTGTTACACGCTTCTGTTCTACTGCGTTATAACTGTCGCTGCTGCGTGGCTAAGCCGCACTTTGGGCTTGAGTGTTCACTGGCATTTCTGTCGGTTGAACAGCGGTAAATGTCCACCATAGAGTTTCATGCCAAGCTTGGTGAATTGCTCAAGGCACCACAAATGACGTACTGTGATAACTGTAGTGCAATACGGGGAGATCTTTTTCTTTTAGGTTTTACAGAATTTTAAAAATCTCCTGTGGCAGATAGCATAATAAAATTTTTGTTCTTGAGATGGATTACTCGAAGAGGCGGATATTGCTAGCACAATAAATCGAAACGCAGGCTCAAATAATTAACGAGAATTAATTAATTAACTTCTGAATCACATTACGGCACATACTGCAATTTAAGAATTGTAGCCGGTGAGTTTGCAAGACGTATCCACTTGAAATTAATTTATAGCTTGACACCAGCTTCGAGATATTATATCCCAAAGTGTGGGACGAAGTACTTCAGCATTCCAGTTGCTTTTGTGCTTCATTGCATGAAATAGAGTTTTGTTAAAAAAAGTAAGTGGAACAACAGTTCGTCCTTAGGATGACTTTATGGCGCATATGTCCATGTTGGTGTCATGCTGTACATTAATTCTAATTGGATGCGCCGGGAGAACTCACCGCTACAATTCGTAAATTGCAATGTGTGCCGTAAAGTAATTAATTAAGAAGTTAACTAGTTCATTTGTGTGAATTAGTTGAATGTGCGTATCGATATCTCGTTCAAGTAATGTTCGCTTCTCTGAATAATCCTGCTCAAGGAATAGTGTTATGTTGTCTGCAACAGATTATTTTTAAAGATGGTGGTACTAACCACTATACGATCCCGACTGCCCCAAGATATATAATTTTTAAAGATTAATTCCGTAAAACTTAAAATTTATTATCCTGTGTAAATGATTGAGCACATGCTGTTGGAACTTCCAGTCCCTAGAGATGAAGAAACCTTCATGAAAGCGATACGGACGAAGTTTGTCAAACAGTACGAATGCTAAGCGCCTTAGGTCCCGTGACTTGTTCTTCTAGGTGGCAGCGTCGGGAATGTCACTTCCTGTTTGGTTGTTTTCGTTGGCTTGTCCGAGATGGTCTAGGAAATGCTTTACATACACGCTAGAATAGACAAACCTTATTTTTACATCGCGTCACATGTAAGTTATAGTTCAGCCTTTTTGTCCCGTTTTGTTTTCGTTCGCCCCGTCTCTCTCTCTCTCTCTCTCTCTCTCTCTCTCTCTATATATATATATATATATATATATATATATATATATATATATATATATATCTGCTATAGTCTTACCCTCGTTCTTTTCCCAATGTAGAATAACACGCAGGTGACTTTACAGAGGTGACGACGAAGTGTCTTCTTGGCAGAACACTTGTTTCTGTGCTCTGTGAATTTTTGGTAAAATCTTCGGCTTTCGAGGTGCCTCGCCTCCCCGTCTTGCAGCCATGGACGCGGAGCATGCTAGAGGCCCGCCTGGCCAGACGTCATCACTGCCGTCAACCGCAAGGAAGCGAGTTGGCTCCCCCAGTGACACCGAAGACACCGAGCTGTACTCCATGTCGGACGACTCATCCGACGACGGCTTCATACCCGTCCGGAGTAAGAGGGCGAGAAGAAAAATCGTCAACACAGCGCCGTCAACTCCTGCGAGCACAACGACTATGAAGTCAAGGCCTGCGCGCTGGACACACGTCATCATTTATATGCCGGAAGAGCCATCAAGCAACCTACGATTGCTGAACAGGCAAGCCCTATCCATTTTTCTGGAACGTGCGGTGCCGGATCAAATTAAAGATATAAGAATAAATCCACGCAAGAATATACTCGCCATAGACGTGTACAACGCGAATGCGCTTGGAAAACTTCAAGCGATCACGGAGCTAGGCGGAATCAAAATGCGCCCCTTTATCCCGATCGACGACACATCCATAGCCGGTGTGATTTACGACATCGACATAGCCATTCCTAATGATGACTTACCTAGCCTCATCAAGCCGGCATACGAAGGCACGATCATTACGCAAGTGCGCCGCCTTGGGAATACGCGCTGCGTAAAAGTAATATTCAAGGGGGATTGTATCCCATCCCACGTTAAAGTCGGACATTTTCGACATCCGGTCCGACCATTCATCCAGAAGCCGCTTCAATGCCATCAGTGTTTCAGGCTAGGACACGTCAAGGGCGTGTGTCCCAACTCGCTACTGTGTCCCCGTTGCGCTGAACCTCATGCAGAACAGACCTGCGGTGCCACGGTCCTGAAGTGTGCTAACTGTAGCGGCCCTCACGCGGCCTCGTCGAAAGACTGTCCCCGCATCAAGAGGGAACGCGCGGTTCTCAAGCAAATGGCCAGAGACAATTCGGCCCACAGGGAGGCAGCCAAAGTAGTCCGGCGTCGGCGTCGACGTCGGCACCATCGTACGTCTTCGAAGAAGACGCATGCGCGAAGTGACAGTACCCACTCCTCTGCGGTGCCAGTTAGCCGCGCCGCGAAAGGGCCCACCACTTCCACGAAGGAAACAGAAAAGACTCTATCTTTAGAGGAATGGCCTACGCTACCGAGCCGCTCCCTTGCGACAGAACCTCAGAAGGTCGGGGCCCCACCTGATCCTTCTCCGGCAATGGATGATTCACCTAAAACAGACCGTCAAGTCATCTCGGTGCTACGTTCTCTCATGGAGGCCATTCGAACGCTTTTAGTGGACATGAGGACACCATCTGCTCGAAGCGCACTTAAAGTGTTGGACGCCTTAAGCCCAGTGCTTGCATCCCTCAACTAGACAGATGGATACTCCTACCCCATCCTTCCGGAAAGAAGTCAAAGCAGCGTCCGTCATCCAGTGGAACGCCAGAGGGCTAAAATCACGAATTTCAGATTTTCGTCAGTTTGTCTACACCAATGGGTTTCCACTCATCGTCATTTGTGAGCCCAACTTGTCGAAACCAATAAGACTGTCAGGATACGAGTTTATCATCTCATCAACAAACGGTGCATGCAGCAAAATCGTCGTTTTTGTTCGTCGTGAACTCACCTATGTTTTGCAACCAATTGCGCCCCACGACGACAATCAATATATATGCATCACAGTTAAAAAGAACAAACTCTTGTTTACTCTCATAGGCGTGTATATATCGCCTTCCAGCAATTTCGATACCAAAAGATTTGCGGATATCTTGAGTGTTTGTCCCGCCCCATGGGTCATCATAGGAGATTTCAATGCACACCATCCAGCATGGGGAAGTACAAGGACAAATGCAAGAGGACGAATATTAGCAAGTATCGCCCACAACTATGGCCTTACTCTCCTGAACGATGGTAGCCCCACCTTTCTTCGAGGCGTGACATACGGCAGCTGCCTCGACCTTGCTTTCGTCTCCAACTCTCTCGCCAGATGTGTGAAGTGGTTTCCAGACATTCAGACACATGGGAGTGACCACATTCCCACCTATCTGAACATCAAAGGCATGTCGTCTACATCAGGCTCACGGAATACCATTCGGACGATTCAATGGGCCAACTTCAAATCTGAGATGGAAGATGCCTGCCGCGAGGGCCTCTGGGTTAGAGCAAACGATTAAAATGACGATGCAAAACGCCACTCGCATGATGACGATCTCTTCCACGCGAAATGACTTCGACATAGAATTAGAGCGACTTCGAGCGCTTCGTCGCCGGGCGGAACGTCGATATCGACGTACAAAATCAATCCATGACCTTAGGGCAGCCAGGAGGATGCAAAAGAAGATTCAGCGTCGTATGGATAGATTAGCGTCGGAACGGTGGGCAACGTTTTGCCAGACACTCGACCCCCGCAAGCCACTGTCTCACATTTGGAAAACGGTGCAAGGTCTGCGTTGCCTTCCGGAACGGCGTTTTCCATTCAAGGCGCTAGCGCTTTTCCAAGGGCGGCAAGACATCGATGTCGCAGAAGACTTTTGTGCGCGGATCGCAGACCAAGCGGCTCGTCCAGATCCTCCAGCCCGAGCTGACGTCCCCCATTCCCGTGATTGCCGCATGGACCTTCCTTTTACAATGGAGGAGCTCGAAGCGGCACTAGCTCTCTGCAGGCGCTCATCATCTCCGGGTCCAGATGGTATATCATACCGGGCCTTCTGCTATCTCGGAGAGTCCGCTCGGATAGAATTGTTGAGCCTTTACAACTCCTCATGGCAGGAGGGAAATGTTCCTGACGAATGGAAAGTAAGCCGCCTGGTGCCACTCTTAAAGCAGGGCAAATCCCCATTGGAACTCACCTCTTACCGCCCAATAGCACTGGCCAGCTGTGTCGGAAAGATAATGGAACGGATGATCCTTGGCCGCCTGGAATGGTACCTTGAATTTTACAAGATTTATCCGCTTTCCATGGCTGGTTTCCGACGTGACCGCTCTTCCATCGACAGTGTAGTTGATCTCGTTTCATATGTCCAGCACGAAAGGTCCCGTAAGCGTTTATCTGCAGCTTTATTCTTAGATGTGAAAGGGGCATACGATAACGTATTACATGAGGCCATTCTCGACGCTCTTGCGACGGTTGGCCTAGGTGGTCGAGTTTTTTTGTGGATTGCAAGTTACCTGTCTGCAAGATCATTCTATGTGTTAACTGACGATGGCCCAACTACGCGACGCTATACCAGCAGGGGCGTTCCTCAAGGCGGTGCTCTCAGCCCGACGCTATTCAACCTCGCTCTTGTTGGACTTGCTGAATGCTTGCCAACTACCATCAAGATTTCAACATACGCTGACGACATCTGCGTCTGGACTTCGGCAGTCACACGTCCTCAGATACGTGCGCGACTTCAAAGAGCGGCCACTTTGACAGCGAACTACTTGTGTAAACAGGGTCTCAGCATTTCACCTGAAAAATGCGCACTAGTCGCATTTACTCGGAAACCGATGACGCCTTATATCATCTCAATCAATGGGCGGACCATTTCCTATGTCCGAAACCACAGATTCCTTGGCGTCATTATTGACCGAGACCTCTGTTGGAGCCCACACGTGGCCTACATGAAACAGCGCCTGACAGCTACTTCCCAGTTGTTCAAATACTTGACAGGGAAGACGTGGGGGATGTCAGTAGACGCAATGCTTAAACTCTACAGAGCTCTCTTTCTCGGTTTTTTAAGATACAGTCTACCTGTACTGAACAACACCTGCAAGACAAATATTCGTGTTCTGCAGGCAGTACAAGCTCAAGCACTCAGAGTCTGCCTTGGTTTGCCCAGATGTACGTCAACAGAGGCGACTCTTGCGATTGCTCGGGACCATCCAATGCGAACTCACATTACGGTGGAAGCCCTGAGAACGCACATCAGACATTTTGCACGTGCTCCCTATCACCACCTTGCAGCACTACCTTCAGACAGGCACCAATCATCATTCTCTAAAACTATCAACAAGTACAACGACAAACTTCCCTCGGGCTTCACCGCTGCATCTAAACCATCGATACCCCCTTGGTGTCTTATCAGCCCCACAGTACATCTCAGTGTACCAGGCATCGGAAAAAAGTCTGAACTGTCGTCGCCTGTCCTCAAACAACTGTCTCTGCTTCTTCTGCACGAGAGGTACGCGGACAGTGAACACATTTATACTGATGGTTCCACAAACATCCAGTGTTCGTCCGGTGCTGTGGTTGTCCCAGCAAAAGCTATTACCATCAGCTTTAGGACTGACCACCCGACAACATCGACATCTGCTGAACTAGCTGCTCTTCGCGCTGCACTCCGTTTCGTCAGTCGGGAGCCACCTCGACAATGGTCCATCTTCAGCGACTCAAAGGCAGCCCTACAATCTGTACTATCAGCTCTGCGTCGCGGGCCGTTCGAACAGCTCGTATTCGATATTAGATGCCTACTCCATACATTACAGGAGAAAGGACACCACGTGACGTTTCAGTGGCTGCCAAGTCACTGCGGCGTCACTGGAAACGAAGACGCCGATAATGCAGCTCGGGCAGCTCTTGAAGACGCACAAGAAGATGCCATACCGCTTTCACGATCCGACGCAGCTAGCAGACTTCGAGTGCTTGCACAGGAGATGACGCTCTCTTCATGGTGCACACCAAACAGCCAGACCAACCAGAGCAACCGTCAATACCACCTGCCCTCTTTGATGCATCTCTATATGCCAACTGGACTCCGCCGAAGCGAGGCGACTCTGCTTTATCGCTTATGGTTAGGGGTGGCTTTCACGAAATCTTACTCATTCCGCATTGGAATGGCCGACAACGCTCTCTGCAATGCCTGTCTTTGCGAGGAGACGCTGCAACACATTCTGTGCGACTGTCCTGAATATAATGTTCAGCGACAGTCCCTGGCATCCGTTCTCGCGCACCTTGACACTAGACCATTGTCCCTCGTCACCATTTTCACATGCCGCCGACAGAAGACATCGCAGGTGAAGGCGACGAAGGGACTACTTCAGTTTTTGAAAGAGACGGGATTGGACAAGCGGCTCTGACAGTGTTATCACGTACAATGCCAGATTGATAGACTCTACCGGACGATGTTTGTGTGCTGTACTATGTGCTCTCTCTCTCTCTCCCCCTTCCCCATCTTTCATCGCACCCATCCCTCTCCCATGTGTAGGGTAGCAAACCGGTTACGCTAAACTGGTTAACCTCCCTGCCTTTCCTTCTCTACTTTTTCCTTCCTTCCTTTTCCTTTCCGCGTTTCAATAAATAACCTCGATTCTCTCTCTCTCTCTCACGTTAAGATTACTAAAAGGAAATCTGGCGCTTAAACCACCGCAGTGATGACGGGCAGAACAAGAATTTTACTACTATTTGCCTGAACTTCGTTAAGGAAACGAGTTACGGCTTTTTTATTGTTCTTTATAGTTTAGTTTTTTTTTGTGAGTTAGGTACGCGACATCTGTTTACGTGCAGGTAATTTTTTTTTACTTTCACAACTAATTGATCACATCTCGTATTTTTTCTTGCTGCATAAATAAACTTCGATATTTTAAGCTACGAGCGTCATTAATACAGATATTTTCTGGAAGCTAACCCTGGCAATTGTTCTTGATCTTCTAGACACACATTTTTTTCTCTCTTTTTTGCCTTTATTGCTCCCGAAAGAAGTTCGTTTCAATGGACAAATTTAAGTCAACTATGCAAAATGTGAATTGCGGTGTGCCTCAAGGCAGTATACTCGGACCATTGCTTTTTTAATATCTATGTTAATGATCTGGTCACCGTTGATAGTAATGCTAGAGCCTTTCATAATATATGCGGACGATACCAGTATATTCTTCGAAGCCAATAGCTTTATTAACTTGGCAGTGAAGGGGAATACTTTCTAAAAAAAACTGGGAGCTTGGTTCTACACAAACGTGTTTAATGTTAATGTTAAAAAATCTAAGGCGGTATGTCTTCAAACAAAAAATAAAAAATGTGACATTACCGTTATCGTACAAGGGAGAAATTATAGAAGTTGCACATTCATTTAAATCACTAGGAATGTATTTTTCAGAACAAACGTTGTAGTACAGACATATAAATCATATTGCCATGAAAGCCGCTAAAGTTATAGGTTTTGTAACACGGAACAGGTATGCCCTGCCGCATAAAGTAACGTTGCTTCTGTACAATTCCCTATTCTGCTCTTATCTAAATTACTGTCCATTAGTGTGGGCGACCACCACCCCTACAAACTTAAAACAGATATCGTTCCTACAAAAAAGAATTCTTCGTATTGTGTATGATATACCTCACGGATATACAACCACACACTTGTTTAACGAACACAAAATCGTAGATACATTCAATTTATATGCTTACAAGTTATTGCGCAATTATAGGAAAGAACAAAAGGATAGCTACAGTTTATATCAAAGTTAGCTTTCAAATCTCCGTATCCACTCCGACAGATGACAGCCTGGATGTTGCCTACTGTACGAACAAATTACGGCTACGAGATGATCGGGTTCCAGTTACCTGAGCTTTTAAATGAACTGAATAACTCGAACATTTCCGTTGAGGACGTTTCAAATACACATCTACGCAGTTACATTATTGGTCGTGGCGTAATAGGAACAGCTTCTTAACATCGCTCATCGACAATGTCTATCTACCTAAACAAACACGCCACAATTCCCAATATACTTGCAGATATATTGTTCCACCATCAAGTGTGAACATTTCTTATCTTTTATTTTACCTTTTGCCGAATGCTTGCCAACTCTGTTTTTTAGAGCTTTGTATAATATGTACGAGGCAAAATGAAACGCCTCGGAACGTATTTCACTAATTGTTTCTATTTGAGATAAGTTATCTGCTAATACAAATGTGAATATATGATGTTCCCTGCTGTTGCTGGCTGTAAAATGTGTGAGACCTTCGTCAAGCGTTCCTCGCTTTTAGTCTCACACCTTCCATCAACCCATGTATTGATTGGAAATAAATATTATTATTATTACATTATTATTATTATAGCACTTTAACTGGAAACAATTATGCATAACTAAGGCTATAAAGCTGCAAACAATAAGGGATAACAGAGGCTAGTTGTTGCTGGTAATTGAAATAGGAGCGACAAAATTAGCTTCAAGAAGATTGTTTAAAGCTAGAAGGTCGAGGTTTAGGTAAAAATACGGTTTGCTGCATGATGACCATTCCCACGCTGGATGACATGGACTATAGCGCCGGAATGTTCTCGTACTATTTTGTCCATTAAACTTGGTAGCTAATATTTCTTTTCAAATTTCTTTTTTTTAATTCCTCCTAACGTTTCTACTGCTGACAAAATTAGCAAAGTTCAATAGTTTGGAAGAGTAACTCGGTTCAAACCACTGATATACTCATAAGCCACGCAGGGTAATTGAAATGCCAGTTGACGAACTTTTGTCGGTTCCAACTGTTGTGCGAATTGCACGTAATGCACGAAATGCACGTAAATACGCCGCGGAATAACATCCAATTAATGTACACATCAATTTCACCGAAGGCAGGCGTACGTTAAGTGACGCGTTGCTGTAAAATAGCGCGATACATATTGATTGACGACGCAATGTAATGCACGAACGCCCGATGACAGCAGGGAGGTTACACAACAAACTGCCGGACAATATTCACGTAAAAGTATCAAGAACTTTGAAAGAAGCAGGATGATTTCTTTATTTTATTGCGATAGTAATTATACAGACGCTCCAGGTGCTTTTGTCCCGTGTGTGCCGTTGTTGTGTTGTCCCGCCTGACAGCGCTTGCGCTACTCGGGAGCGCGGAGGGTGAGCGTGTCTACAAAGACTCGGAGTGGCGTTTGGCTGCAAAAACAACCAAGCGAAGTGGAAGGGCAAAAAAAAATGATGGGAAGGGGTTGAGGGAGAGACAACATAACCGTTACTTAAGCTATCTAGCGAAGTAAAACGCATTTCAGATACTAATATAAAGGTTCGCGCAGAAACTCCTCTGGTAGTTACCTAAGTATGCGGAAGCATTCTGACACTGGCTCGTCTCCACGTAGCCCGGTGTCGTTATCTATCTTAGGGAACTTGATCCGACCAGTATAACTTCTTATCAACCCTCAGCAGTCGTTCGCTTATCACGTTGGATAGCGAACATGATAAGGCATGTTTAGTTAAGATAGAGTTCATTACGGCACTCGAGCCCACGACCATTCGTGTTAATTAAGGTGAATTGGGGTTATTTAGCGAAGCTGTTGCAAAACCACCAATACATTTGTTGAGAGTGCTATGCAATGCTTTACTGATGGTTTGGATGCTTATTTTGAGCTTGTTCTTTATTGAAAAGTATGCTGTTCTGTGTGCTCTATGGGTGATTTCAATGACTGTAAGTTCTGCTCGCTTCAATTGGCTGAGGGCTTGTAGCGTCTGCATTAAGCGGGTATTAGCCATTGCATATTTTGTTTGCTTACGGTGGTATGAGCCATTCATTGTCTTACGTAACGGAGAGAAAGAGAGAGAGAGAGAGAGACCATTTATTTCAACCGTCGAGGTGGTTGCTCTTGAGGTCGAGTGGGTAGTTTCCTCATTCCAGGACTCCACTGGCCATGGCTGCTCGACAACCTTCCTGGACGAGCGCTTCTTGGCCCGCCAGGGTATCGCCGGTCAGCTGTACATCCCACCGCTCAAATGACGTGCTAGGCGTCTTTAAGAGCTAAGGTTTGCGACCGCAACCCCACGAGATGTGGAAGAGTGTAGGGCGTGTGTCGCCGCACCAGAGGCAGATGCCGCGATATGTTAGTGGGTACATTTTGCAGTATCTGTGTAGGTTTGGGTATGTGTCTGTTTGCATAAGTCTGAGAGCTACTGCCTCTTCAGTGCTGAGCTGTTTGTGAGGGGGAGGATAAATCGTGCGGTTGAGTCGCTGGATCTCGAGGCGTCCGCCTGCACTCAAGCTAAGGCGTTCGCCCTTTCGTTTCCCTCCATTTCCGCGTGGCCCGGAGTCCACGTGATTCGATGGGATTCTTCCAGCCTAGGGTCTGAGCCGCCATCCGTTCGACCGTGGGTAAAGCGACGGACAAATTTCTCGTTGGGTAGGCATAGAAATGCTCACGCATTTAAAAGTTAAAGTAGGATCTGGAAACAAGCCACCATAATTAAAAACACCTGTTTCCTTCGTGCCCACGATGGCCGCTGTCGTTACGACATTACAATACTTGACGGGGAAACGGAGGGATAGTTCCCTCTCCATTTGTCCATATGCGAGCGTGCTGAGAAAGCTTTTAAAGAGTACGAAATCTGACCAACTGCTGGTTTCTGTTAAGCAAACTTCCTGTCGACGAGTTGCGCAAGCAGTTATTCTTATCGAGAGAGAGAGAGAGGACAGGGAAGGCAGGGAGGTCAACCGGAAGAGCATCCGGTTTGCTACCCTAAACTGGGGGTGAGGGAAAGGGGAATAAAAAGATGAAAAAGGGAGAGAGTGAGTACTGAGTGTGTGTGTTCTTATCGAGAAAATCGACAAACCGTCCATCTTCACTGAACCAGACGAGCGAAAGAGGTTTAACTCATCCGAAGCTTTTCGTAAAATGCCCACACTCCTACGCAGCAGCAGACATACGTTGTGTCATTGTATGAATGCTGTTGCCAGAATTTTTCACCAATGTCGACATCATAAAGCATTCTCGAGGCCCCTATACTGCCGTTAAATGTCAAGCGATGGAATGGCGCCCCAGGCACGGCTGTAAATCACCATATATAACGAACAATAACACGTATAATAAATGAACTTGGAAGTAGGTGCAGCAAATACATAGGCACAGCCCTGAAGTGTTGCTTCAGCGATGTGCATAAAGAGAGAGGACGATGACCTAGCTACCTGCTGCCTTCACGGTTATTATTGACGAAGTTCGAATACATGCACTATGGAATAAGTCGCTTGTCTTACCGCAACCACGTGACAAATACTGACTCGCCCACCGTACAGCCTACACTAAAAGCATACAACCACAGAATCACCTGCGAATCTTCGACGTCCGCGGGTCTGCTGGTGCTTAAGCGTTTTTGATGAGTGGCAGTGTACAGTATTGTGTCAAGTGATGCACTTATGCTCTGCACTGTCAATTCAACTTGAACCGAGCCGTGCAACATCCATTTAGTACGCGGAGGACTCGTGCACGAATGTATAGGGACTAAAAGTAAAATTGAATTGAGTTAGAAGATTGTTCGGTTAACGATATGGACAAGTAGAGATGTAAAATTTCATAAACTTTTTGAGGGGCGCGAAAAAAAAAACTGCTTTCTTTGGTGTTCCTTCTTATTCAGGAAAATATGAAAAACTGAAAAAAGCGCACATATCTTTGAAAAATCCGACACATTTATTTCTCTAACACTGAAAAGAATATAATTGTTACTCTATTGCGTCACAAAATACTCAGCAGAGCTTCCGGGTTCAAAACCTAGGCACCATTTCACGTCGAGGCATCAATTTCACACCAAAGCGTCAAGACCGACATTTGTATCAATCTGTCTGCGATTCATTTCCCCTTGACGCGTCAACTCTTCGCTGTGCAGCGGACGAATCCTTCCAGACATGGAGGTTCGAGTGCACGGTTCTTGCACGCGATTCCCTGCGAGCCTGTCACATAGCTTGGTGTGCACATTTCCAAACTCGGATCAGTTTCTTTCACATGCCGCAGAAGAAGGGGGAATCTGCAGTGGGCAACAGGAGAAGGGGCTCAAAGGTTGGTGGAACCAAAGTCCTTGCCACGACGTGGATGGATCGAAGTGCTTCGTAGACTCCCAAACTCATTCTTTTGACCAAGATTTTAGACACGTGGAAAGGAGTTACTTCGCAAAAGGAAAATACTGCGGGGAAGTACTATATATATATATATTTTTCAATTTTATCCTGGTTGAAAGAAACGACAAAAATCTGTTGTTTTTTTCGTCGGAATTCTCAATGTTTTTTTTTAGCCGATTAAATCTGTAGATAGAAGCTGTGGCGTTCTTATATATTTATTACGTGAACTGTAATTTTATTTATTTATTTATTTATTTATTTATTTATTTATTTATTTATTTATTTATTTATTTATTTATTTATTTATTTATTTATTTATTAAATGCGAATCATTTATTTGCGAACATTTGCCCCCTCTGACAGCATCCATCCAGCCGTCCGCCCGTCCGTCCATCTAGCTAGCTAGCTAGCTTTCGTCTTGGTGCTCTCATGGTCGTTTCGTTAAATCGGTATTTACCAAACTTGGCCTAGTATGACAAGAATGTATGATGAACGTAAATGATGGGTCATGACATGAATACCATGACATGTGTGTCATGTAGATCATGAAACAATGGCCTACGTCTTAATACTCTCATGGTCGTTTCGTTAACTTGGTATGTACCACAAGGGGCACAGTATGACAAAGTGTATGATGAACATAAATGATAGGTCATGACATGAATGTCTTGGCATGCGTGTCATGTCGGTCATGAAACAGCCGCCTACATGTTGGTGCTCTCATGGTCGTTCATTAGCTTGGTATGTACCAAAATTGACATAGCATGACAGTAGTATAACAAACATAAATGATAGGTTGTGACATGAATGTCGTGACATGGGTGCCATGTACGTCATGAAACGGTCGCCTACGATTTGGTGCTTTCATGGTCGTATCGTTAACTTGGCAGGCCCCCCACACCCTGCTTCGCATAACATCGATTCCCACAGAGCGTGGGATCTGCCGACTTTTTATTTTATTTATTTATTTATTTATTTATTTATTTATTTATTTATTTGCCTCCAATGCGACGTGCGGGGCGTCGGAAAGATAGCTTCTCCCACTACTGGAGCCTTTTAGAACTTGTTAAACCCAACTGCTGGAAGTTCGTTGTACAAGGTTGTTGGTACCAGTATCATTCAGGAACGAACTGCGCAAATGAGAGCACGAAGTCTCAGAAGACAAGGACATCACTGAGAAAACATTGCTCCATCCTTGGCACGGTTCGTTCCCGATAAGCAGTGCACAAACCGGCCCACTTCAGCGCGACTATGCTCGCAGTTCGTATCCCGTGCGGAATCGTACAGTGCATGTGTCTTTTGCTCAATGCCTACTGTGTTAGTTCATCTAAGAAAATTGCAGATCCCCGTGGTGCTGTGAGAATCAGATTAAGCGAAGCTTTCATTGGTGGCTGCGATGAACGCTGTTCCTGATTGACGGTCCTTTGCAAGTATGGAGCACATAACGAAGTTGAAAACATCTTCACCGGGAAAGACCTAGCTCGACATAAAGTTCTGGTAATCGAACATGCGGATTCCATGCACGACGACGAAGGAATGACGACGACAGTATGATGACGACGATGTGATACGGACTGATCCAGCAGCAGACGGAAGCAAGCAGACAGCAGCAGCCACACCAAACATAGGAGGGTAGGCAGATCACTTTCAGAGTGAGGCACGAAGTGTGAGGGTTGGCGCCCATGTTTTGTAGATGGACCAAAAGAAAGATAAACATCATGCTCCATTTCTGACTATGAAGATGATGTTATATAGTGCTTAATGGCGCAATGGCCAGAAATGACCTGTCCTATTTCTCTGATCGCCCTTTCTTTGTAGGCCCGGACATATTACTCTCAACTTATACCCATCATTGGTGCAGGTGCACATCGTACAAGTGCAGAGGCCTTCTTCCGGCCACAACGGTACAAAATCTGCGAGAGTTCGGGCTGCCCTACCCAGAAGCCTTAGCGAGTGCGCGAGCATACCTGGAAAAAGTTTCGCAGTCCGGATTTCTACTGCGTACATTTAGTTGAGTCCCCACCCCCACTTACAAAACTATATCCACGGTGGCTCCTTGAAAGAAAACTCGGCCAAACGGACATCCTGCCTACCTGCCGGCCGCAGCCGTCGCTCTCCCAGGAAACTCCGTGGCTGCCCACATCGCGCAGAGTTAGAGATCGTTATTAGGCATCACGCGATGCTTCCTCCTCGGTACGCGCCGTCTTCGGGGCCCCAACCAACGCCGAGGAAGCTTGCATGCGCGCAGACACTGTTGTTGGAAGGAGAAACAGGGAGGAGGAGGAGGGGTGGCGACAGGACTGCGGAGGGTGTTGGGGCTGAGTTGGCGAAACTTTCGTTCTCGGCCGCGGGGACGCAGAGACACGTACATCCGCTGCAGAGTCGGCGCGTGATGGGGGAGACTTCCAAGGCGCAGTCACGCTATGCCACCGCGGTTAGCCATGGTCCGAGAGACCTAATATAGCCGACGGGTGGAGGCGCACCGCAGTGATCCAGCGAGTTCTCAAGATGCATGCTTCGGAAGTGCAGTTGTGCCCAGTGATATGAGCCACTGAGGCCGACCCAGGTTGAGATCAGTCTTCCATATCAATCGTATACGCCCATCTTCAAGGTACTACTGGAATATCAGGCAGTATCCGATAAAAATATTATTTTCCTGATGCTGTTAGCGTCAGTGCGGCGTCGAATTCTTAAGGCATATACTGCTACGTGGCTTAGTCATGCTCGTCGATGTTGCGAGCTTTCGATCCATTTCTACCAGAAGATATATACCAGTGTACGTTGAGCTCAACTATATGAAGCTCTGTACATAGAATTACTCTCCCCAAGCATAATCACACACAGATAGCAATGTATGCACGTGAACACAAAGGAAAGAGTAGAACATGTCGTTGCCAATCTTCCAGTACACAGTGTAATTGTCAGTTCGAACGAGTTGCGCAATGGTTCTGGAGGTCATAGAAGACCTTAACTAACCTTCACGTTACAACGATGTGCTAAGTGAAAAGTCGCCTCTGTGTTTTCAATAGCAAGTCCTCGGCCCCTACGACCCTACAAGCCCTATTCATTGGCAGTGCAACTACTAGACCTTCGGCAAACTGAAGAAAAAGAACTGCTTTCAAGCAGCGAAAGTTTGAAATGATGATGGGGACCAGAGAGAGAGAGAGAGAGAGAAGATATTTTTGTGGGAAGGTGTAAAGGTTTGCAGAAGTATGCTTCTCGCCTACTTCTTCACACCGGCGTAATTGAGGAGCATAAACTATAGAAGCACATGATAAATAAAAAGAGAAATAATGCAGCGTGCTAAGTAAAGCGCTTGCGGTCTGATGCTGTACATGCGCAGAAATGAATGTCCCACACTGCGAAGACTTGCCCATTTGGAGCACAAATAAAATCCCTAAAGCGTGATTCTGCGAACAACCGCGAACAACGACGGATGCTGACTACCCAGTGTATGCATCATGTCATTAAACACTAGCATAATTCTTTTAGCAACAAAATAAGGTAGTTATGCCACACAGGCCGTCAGTGTGCCATCACTGGGTATCGACGTATCACTACATTTTTCTTCCTGCATGGTGGCGTAGTGCAATGGGCGAACTATAAGAAAAAGAACCAAAGGCACAGTTTCATTTTGGCAATTCTTATACTATGTTCCTTTTATCTAAGCGAGCCAATGCCTGAAACATTCCATGTATAAGTTAACCAAAGAATTGAGTTTGTGTATTCTGTTCTTGCATGAGAAGCTGTGCCCTGGCCAGGTAAAAAGTGTATGAATGGCCTGCGAAGAATACTTGCCTGCAGTTGATTCGTAGGACAGTGTTTATGATATAACCTCAATATGAGGCAGTCCCCAAAGGCACGAATATCACCAATATCAACCAGAGTGACTGAAAAAATTTGTGGCTGAGATTTTGCTCGTTTTTGAGATATACTTGCGGAAGTCGCTTGCGCCGGGCGAGATGCGGCCTGTTCATGCAAGTGCGATGAATCCGTCTTTCCTTTCACAAGAGTGGGTGCTTTGGATTATTGGTATTGCACTGCTACATCTAAGAGCAGGAAAAAATGAAAATACAGAGACGGAGCTGAACGCCCCAGCGCAATGGTAGAGCGTTGGGGTGTTCAGAAGCACAGAGCACAGGTACACAACTTGAATGCACGGCAAAGGTTTGCGTATGTGTTGCCGAAATGCTACATGCAAGCTTTTGAGTTGCGCTCAGCGAGGTAAAACTTGTCCAGGGAAGCAAATACAGGCTATAGTCTCAGAGATATTGCAATAGTTGCTGTTTCGCCCATAATCGAAACAGGGATGCGTTAGGTGGCTCTACACTATATGACGTAGTAGTTCTGGGGAAACCCGCAAGGTGGAGAGAAGTAATGAATAAAGGGAAAATCAGACATCCACCCGTTCGTAGCAATTGCTACGATTGCTATGAACTACGAATTGCTACGGTCCCGGACCAGGACGAATTTTTCTTCAACTATGAGGCTTTTCTTTCGAGGAACCCGTACGGGTTCCTCGAAAGAAATTATTATCCAATTATTATTATTATCCAATTATTATTATCCCAATTAATAATGTCGTATGTGCAGGTTAGTTGTCCTTTCGAATGGTAGCACATTCGTATCTAACTGCTGCGGTGACATGTAAGGTCTGCATTCCAAAATGGTTTGTTCTGACAGTGATACACGACAAACGCGAGATGGCGTTGTAGTGGGCGAACGTCTCCGTATACGCAGTACCGAGAACTGTCGTACACAATGTATTCAAGGGTCTCCTTGTGACCACAGTCATCACACGTAGCGTAGTCGGCCCCATGTAGCAATGTGGAAGGCAAAATACTTCCAAAGGGCGCTCCTATAGTCATAGCTAGCAGTGACCTAGCCATAGATAATAGTGACTGCTCGCTTCAGCGGAGTTCAATTGGGATTCGAAGGCGGGGCGAAAGAGCTCATGCGGTGCAGTCGGCTGTTTCGAAAACTTGGGGAGCTCCACAAAGAGAACGTGATGCGTCGTGCAAGAGCTCTGGCTATTAGAACCTACTCATCTCGGACGAAATTCATATAATACTCAGACTGTTCCCAGCGTTGCTCACTTGAGCGAATATTTTATATACACAGGAAGTTTGTGTGTGGTAACTTGCCCCTTGTATAAGCGAGCTGTCGACGAGTTCCGTGTTTGCTTTGCTTCAGTCTTGCAAGGACGTAAGGGGTAGCGAAATTATAACTTGAAGGAAAACAAACATTTAATTTCTTTTTATATTATGTGAACTAAAGCCTTTGTTTACTCGTGTTCTCTGTCTCATTTTGCTTTGCCAACACGGCGATCAACAGGCCTCCAAACTTTTGCGTCCCTTCTTATTGATTTTGTTCTGTCGAATTCCGCGAAAAAAAAAAAAAGAAAACCTCAGTGCCGGTACGCTGCAGTGTGACGTCAGAGATTTCAAAGTATAACGTCTCGCATTTCGGTCGCTTTGGCGCAGGAAAAGTTGCCAAAACCCACTACAGGGTCGAGTATTCAGTTCCATTGGAAATCAGCGTAGTTTTCATTTGCCGATCAACACTTAACAGAGCCGGTAACAGATGCTGTCAAAAATCCATGACGTCTCTGCGATCTGATGCGGTGAGTTTCAGGGTGGTGTCGCAGCTTGTCTTTCGTATAATGTACTTTTTTCGGAATGTCCATGCCTCCTCTGATGGTAAAAATGGCATTCTTATACCGTCGCCGAAACGTAGTTTACTAATACAGCTTAACCTGCTGTGTTTCTTTAGCGTCCGTTTAATCCTAATCTCGAAACACGCAAAAGCACGGAACAGCGCTAACCCCGCCTATGTGTATATACGCTGTATATGCATAGTTAATTCACGCAGAGGCGAGCGCAGGCAGCTACCTTTGCGTTCGCAAAATGCGCGCTTTCCCTCGCTGCGCCGAAGAGCCAATAACGAACGCACGCTCCTTGGCCATAGCGAGCAAGGCTATATGTGCAGATGTGGGTGGGCGATTTCGAAGGAGTGGGTTAAGGATAGGTAGATTACGGAGAAAACGCGGCGTCCCCGAAACCCAGTTTGCAGCAATTTCGCGTCGGCATTTCTGCGGACTCGCCTGTAGCCTCGCATGCTGTGCGCACTCCCGGGTATATGCGCGCGCCTCAAGGTGCGCGAAGGCTGCAGAGGCCGGGTCCATTCACGGCTCGCTGTGTTCAGCGAGCGCTGAACGGAAGAAGGAAAACAAAGGAGTGGCCGGCCGCTACGAATGCAACAACGTGAACCAACATATTGTAAGGAAAAAAAATACAGTGCGTTTCGGCTAGTTTTAGCTTCCTATACGCGGGTATTTTTGAGTGATGCCGAACGTCCTACAACACGAGCAACAATATCATCCGGAATGATATGCACAAGGCTAACCGCGGGACATACCCGCGGCGGTATCCTAGCGGTTATTGGCGTTGCGCTGTTGAGCTATATATATATATGTATGTAGCGGGTTCGATTCCCGCCGAGGCGGAACCCAATTCGATGGGGGCGAAGTGCAAGAACGCTTGTGTAGATAGATTTGGGCCCACCAGGTGGTCAAAATGATTCCGTGAGTCACACCAAAATTGCAGAATTAACGTGCTGGAATCAATCCCAAATAGAGCCGCACGTTTCATTTTCCCGAATTATAGCTACCATTCTAGCGTAACTCAAATGAAGCTACATCTTTCAGTTCAGCTTCTAAGCAGTCGTCGCGACATAGCCCTTTCGTCATTATTTCATAATTACGCCTGTCACACTAACGAACGCGCCCTACGCAGAAACGTCTTCGCACACGTCGCACAGATTACACAATCATCATAGCTTTACGCGCATTTACGGTAGAACGGAAGCATTTCATTCGTCTGCAATTACACGTGTCATTCGTCTCTGGAGTGGCCTTACTGATAACACAGTTGCGGAAACTGAAATTCAGGCCCTTACTCAACTCAGTCATGTCTTGTTAATCATACTCACTGTTTGGTTTTGCTTTCATACATTTTTCTTGACAATGTAGTATATTTGTTTACAACCATATCAAGTTGCTTTGATTGCTCTAATACACAGCTGCATGTCTTTGATGTTTCTGTAATTTTCAAGCTGTGCAACTTGCTGGTGTTGTTTTTTCGACCTTGATATTATCTCGAGTTTGCCACTATTTATGTATGTACTTGGCTCTACTTGGTTCTATGCCCCTTATACTCAATGCGCCCTGTAGGGGCCTTGTAAGGTATTTTACAAATAACATATTAAAAAAATTACTTTGTATCGGGCATGTTGCACTTGCACCATTAAGTCAAGCATTACCCAAAGCGTATTCTTTTTGCTAGAAACTCTGTCCATTAGACCACTTCTGAGAAGTAAGTACTGAAATCTGCAGCAGGAATGCACTGTTGTTCCAGTTAATATGTTCTCATGTTATGAAAAAATGCTGAGAACTGCTGCCTGTAAAAGCGATGCATTTCCCGATATATTCTGAGCCCGTAAATTTCGAAACTGGTTCGAATTAAGCTTCTAGCAAAAGGTTATGCTTTGAGGTCTGGCTGGCTTTAATTCTGCACTTACACATTCCCTAAAGATAATAACTGAACGTTAATTAGTAATAATATTAAACAAATCATCGCACTGCAGATCTATGCGTAAATTCTGTTGTCCGCCACTGCTATACCGCTTAGATAGGAAAAATCATTATTTAATCTGGAATCGCTATTTTTGATAGTCTTGCAGAGACAATCATCGCGAAAACATGCGCCATTTATTTATTTCCTTAGTTTTGCCTGAACAGTCTGCTATAAATTGAATTCCTTATAGCGCAACATTATAGCTCAGATACAATAACAGACTCATTGAACCCAACTAAACAAAATATTGCGGGAAATTCTTTCTCAGCGGTCTTTTTTTTTCCACCGCAGTTCACCAGGCATGCGTGACTTGCGACGCACGTCTGAAGTGATCTTTCTACACCTCTGGACGTGTTTTTTAATCAGCAATGTGCTATAAAGGACTATACGTTTGATATTGTTGCGTCGGCATTGTTTTGACGTATAGTTATTGTACTCATCAAACATTTTCGGCTGTTGAACAGAAGATATGCCTAAAACGCTACTGGGTTCTCTTGCTCTAACAAGACGTATATAGTATGTTTTGACTATTGAATATTGAAATTATTGTACGTAACCTAGAACATACGGCTTGGGAGAGACCACACAAGGTATAAGTATCGTATCTAATGAAGGTTTCTCGGGGGGGAGGGGGGGGGACTTTTCAGCTATTCTTTTCTTTTTTTAAGGTTCGTAGTCCTGCCGTAGGTGCAAAGCCGAAACAGCGATAGTTTGCTACCACAAATTATCTCTACTTTCTGCCGAACAAGACGCGTGCAATATGCAAGGCGGAGAGGAATACCCCGTTGGCTGCAAGTGGACGTAGCCTTGCGAGCATTGTTTGGCAGCAGCGGCTACTGGAAATAGGACTGAAGAAAGTAGGAACACAGAATGCACTGAACTCTCAATCTTCATATGAAAGAGAAAAATATAAGGTTAGCTTATATACAAATGAAAAATGGGAGAGAACAAATTTGTTGGGAGTTCAGTGGATGGTCCTGCTCGTACACTTTCTTCAGTCCTTGTCCCAGTAGCACTGCTTCCAAACAATTAACGGTCACTAACTTGCCCAATTTTATTTTCTGGCAGCCTTGGGAAACTCGCCAGCACTCGCTGCATGTGCTCGAGTGATTCCTTTGAGCAGAGACCTGAAATCTATAGACCCGCTGTTCAGTGCGTCATTATTTAGAAGCGCAGCATACAGGGGAACAAGACGACTCGCACAGCAAGGCAGAAGTGGACGCAAACGAGCAGCGTGTGAACATAAGACCTTCAAGATCGGGTGGCGCGAACTGTAGACGTAGCTTGCACCGCCTGATCTCGGAGGCTAGGGTGTGAGCCATTGAGTTTCCAGCTAGAATTACCAGTCGAAACTCTGGCGCTGCGATCATTCAGCTACCATGGTAATTGTAAGGTCGCTCTGATTGTTCGTGTTCTTAAGTGTCACGAATCGGCCACGTGCTGTGTGTATAGAGAGGGCGTTCACTTCCCCCCATGTCAGCCGGGCGACAGTTGCTGTGTTATGTGGGGTCACAGGCACCGCGCGGTGTTGGGTGACGCGTCGCGGCAGGTGCCAGGAGGGCGAGTGCCGATTCCGGGAAGTCGGCATTGTGCGCACGGTGTTGGCAGTCCGCCGACGGTCACACGAGTCCACACAGACCAGGGACCGCTGTACAGGGTATTGTGGGTGTGGCTCCCGAGTGCCTGACTAATTGGAGGCGCCGCCGAGGTTAAGAAGGGCTTAGCAACTCTGACCCCGTTCCGCATGCAGTGAGCATGGACCTAATCTTCTACGCGTCCGGAACGCAATCGCCAGCCTTGTTGTTGGGTGCGACTGCCTGTGTGGTGTCGAAGGCCAGCTTACAGTGCACGCTGTAGGAATGCAGTGCACACGTAAAGAGTGCATTCGGACGACGGCGTCTTGGAAACACGCACTCGGAGAACTCTGTCTTGTAGACAATAAGTTTGAAGGACAAGGAGGGCCATCAGTCTCCCACGCGGACAAACTTTGAGTACGGCCTCACAACGTGGTATCGATGCCCCTGCTTCCGAGACAGTTGCGGCCCAGAGACGCCCTTGGGATTTGAGGCGGTCTAGCGATAACTTGTTCGGGCCTAGCGTGTTTTGCTGAGCCCGTCACTAACTACGAAGAAATGAGAGGGCATCGGAGTTTTAGGGAAGAAGGAAAAGAGCTTTGTTTTCCAATATGTTTATTTTGAAGAGTAAGCCCATCCCTGTGGGTTGTGGCTTAACAAACGGTTGACTCTGATTGGCAACTGAACCTGTGGGACGGGCCAACGGCCCTACCGCCTTTTTTTTCTTTGTGTAATTGGGCTATAAAAATCTGGACGACATGCTGTCCCTCAGACTTGGCTGAAATCAGGATTGCTGATAGATCAGTGAGCCTCCGTACTATGTACGTTAAAACGAGTCTGGGCTCTAACAGTCATTGAGACAGTCGAAGAGTGAGACTTTGTTTCTCAATTGTTCAAGTTTGTAATGTATTTGTTTTACCTGCCATGTATATAGAAAAGTTTACCTATAAATATTTCTTGTACATCTGATCTCATCGCTTCCTGCCTGCGTTTGATCAACAACTGCCGATCATCGTCCGAGAAGCTTCAAGTTCCAGCGGTGAAGCGAGGACAGAGAACGAACGAAACTTTACTGTAATGATGATTAGTACGTTGATTTGCATTATCTACGTGATTGTTGCTTCAGGAGACTTATGGATTTATTTACTACGCTTTAGATGCTTTTAATTAAATAAATTTCGAAGCAATCCTATTTTTGTAAACTGCAAACTGCGCATAGGTACAACAATTGCAAATTGTTGCAATTATAACGCAATATTTCCTTGAACATGATCAACTCCCAAAGTCACAAAGCCGTTTGAAGCCAGGAGGAGGAACTTAAGTCAAATTTAGGGCCCCGCCTATTGACTTATATATGCAACATTTTGCATCGATTATGCATTTGCAAGAAGTCTCGTTGTCTTAAGCGTACATAAAATAGAATTGCTTCGAGATTTAGGCCAATAAAGGCAGATAAAGCGTAGCAATTAGACAAGCGACAAGAACGTCTCAAGCTTCGAGAACAAAGATTAAACATCCCCGTACTATAGCCATCACTCCCATGGTAGCTGAACGATGTCGGCACGAGAGTTCCTTCTAGTAATTTCTGTATAGAAAACTTTATTATAATTTCGTTTGCTGGCTAAACCACCTCGTTTACAGCTCGCACAGGCACTATACCGCCAGAGCACTCTCTAGTAATTCTTGGATAGGAGCTACGGATGGACGGTGCCATGTCTTCCCATCCACCCTCTCGACACAACGCCCTGAAATAAGCCCGCAAAGCGGCACGCCTCACAGAAGCGAAGTCCACATCACTACAGAAGGAGAGGGACACCTCCGCCCTGAATGTCCAGTGCCCTCCCGGGAACATCATGTCGTTACATCAGCGTGTGTAACACTTTACGTTAACGGGCCTCAACCAGAGTTTTCAACGGTGGTAGAGCAAGAAACGTCGCTAAAGCCAACGTTTCAACACGAAGACTTGTCTTCGTCAGTGCCTTTCTCGAAACCTTGACCCCAGCGAGATTTCTTGTTCAACCACCGTTGGTCACTTCAAGACCTCGATCTTCCTGCGAGCTCGATCTTCCTCGAGCTTCCTTTTATGGATTTCAACCAGAGTTTCGCTTTTCGTATAGCCATCTCAGTACATTCCGACGAATAGCATTCAACATGGCCGCGAGTCTATACACACATAACGGTGACGCGGCGAGCCCAATCTTGCAGTGCCTTGCCATAGTACGCGCTCACCCGCTGCAGAAGCAATGCAGCAGGGAAGCCTCTGGTCTGGTCAGTTCCTTGGAGACATACAAGGAATAGTGAAGTGTTATCTCAGCAGCGTTTGTGATTCCGACTTGAAGTAGTAAATGCAAGGCGCAGAAGACTAGGACTCAAGAAAAAGAACACAAACGACAGGACAGGCGCCGGCGCGACAGGACCGGCGTTTGTGTTCTTCTTCTTGAGTCCTGGTCTTCTGCGCCTTGCCTTTACTACTTCAAGCATGAACCAACTAGCCCAAGCAAGAGTTTTACTTGAGCGTGATTCCGACCTTCGGGCTGTGCTGGCTTGCCCGACCGTGACTATACGGCTTTTCGTCGACAGGGTGCTGCAGTGTGGACATTTGGTACAGCGTGTTGCAATGCTGTCGCGCAGTAAGTCCTCTATGCAGTTGCTCCATGCAACGGTTCCCTCAGGACATGTGCACCCAGAGTTCGTTTTACGCACTATCGAGACACTGCGTCAACCTTGGTTTCACCATTAATCTTTAATTGCTTGCCTGGCATGTAGGGCGAAGCGGATAAGGAAGTCGCTTATGTACATGCAGGTGGCCGGATTCACATGTCATGTCTATGTTCCTGAACCCATGACTGAAATGGTAACACATGGCAAAATTAATCGCACGTGTTTTACATACAGCTGTCAAGGCGGTAAAGTGGGCTACTTGGTTGCTATAGTTTCCGGAAAGCTGTTTCCGGAAAGTAACACAACCTTGTCGACTATTTCCATGGAGAACAAATTTATTTTAACTTACAAATACGGACACTTAAAAAATCTTTAAACTATGCTCCTTGGACGTCGATACACCATTGCCAGCGTCGCGGCTGCTGCTACTTTGTTTTCGGTCTTAAATGATGCCGTTACAAGCCGCGTTTCATCCGGGTTCAAAAAAGTCGACTGGAGACAGATTGGAGGGTTCAATTGGAGATCCAATTGGAGGGTTGCGACAGCGTTGCTACACTGGTGCTTGGGCAAAAACTCTCTCGCTTTCAGAGATGTGTGACGGTGCATTGTAATGCAGCATGGTTGAGGCGTCCTCTTCTGAGACACGATTACTGCGCTGCACTTTACCTAACCCTTTCACCACCTGTAAGCGAGGATATATCTCATGCAAGACCTATGTTTAATGGCCATCTCATTGTGAATGCGGATAACACTGTGGCGGTGGTTTTCCTCAAGTGATCGAGTACTTCCGTGTAAGATGTAGCGTCGACAGTTTGCCCAGCTGGTATAAATTCCGTTTCTTGATGGTACCTACCCATGTTTAACTGCGACCACAGGGTAACAAAAAAAAAAATACTTTGTTGAGGATTCGCTTCTCTTGCCTATATTGCATACGCATATATGTATATGTATGTACCCTCTACCCACTTTGCCTGCCGGTACCGCCATGGAGCTATTCTGCTCGGAGGCCAAAACAAGCTCGTTTTACTTTCCGGAGACACCCTGCATTCGTAGTGCAAAACTGTCGCTTGCTCCGTCTATTTCGTTTCTTTATTTGGGTGCGTTTCTGCTTCAATATTACGTTTCAAAATGTGAGTGTCTTATATAGGTCTTTGAAAGTTTCACATTCTTTAATTCTGTAAGCTTGTCCCGTTGATTAAAATACAACTTTCTCGACTGGGAAATCCCGTCCGCCGAACTCCCACTGCCGTCGATCACCCCGCTCCGTCCGGCCACTGTCACGGTATACGTTCTTCAGTCTGGAGAGAGCGTTAACTCGCCGGTTTCTCCTCACAAACGCGATGCCGGCGACGTTGGCTAATGCTCTTAACGTCGCCGGTGCCCCGTATTTTTTAGGAGAAATCGGCGAGAAAAATGCGCTCTCCTGAAGGACGCAGGCGCTGTGAGGGTGACGGGATGGGGCGGGGTGATGGCTGTGTGAGTCAGGCCTAGGCGGGCGTCTTTTGTCGTCTGCAATATGCAACTTCTGCACGAGCCTCGAACGTGGCTAACGTGCGTCGTCGCACATTGGGTTCCTCTCGGGCTTTATGCAAGCGCCTCCCCCTGATCGGTAAAACGTGTGGAGAGCTGTCCAATACACTCTTTCAAATTTGTCTGCTGCACAATAGACGCCCGACTCCAAGGTCCACATGAATAATTTACTGTATCTTCGGCTTTAGGCAGGACAGCTTATAGCTATATTACTTAGCTATTTCTTGTTAGCGCGCACCCTCGCGGTTTAAGGGGAAAGAAAAATGTCACGTCACCTCACCAGAACGTCGTCTCAGATCTTTCCACCGCGCTCATTTTTTCCATTATATAGGTATAAACATTTTCGCTAGCTGACACGAAGAACGGTGGTGCAAGCGGTTGCCAGAAATCAATGTGATAACCTTACGTTTGGGTTCTGTTTCGCCACGTGCTTAGCGCGAGGCATCAACAGTGATCGACTGATAATCGAGAACGCATACGCTTGTAAACTTCGCTCGCCCTGCAGACAATGCTGGCTTCAATGAACAGGCTTATATAACACCATATCTGAATAACAAAATAGTGCCAGTGAGCGCATCTTCGTACTTCTTAATCCAACATTAAATCCCAATGCAATACATTTATGTAATATAGTCGGCTCACATATGGCTGTTGAGCGCACAGGCCAGCTAATATAAGCTACTATATACGTGACACTATACGGTTTCATTATATATAGCAGTGTAACATCTCTGTTCTTGCATGTACCATATGGGTGTTACACACGAACTCGCCAACTTTAACTTGCAGAAGGTATCCAAGTAAGCGATTACGGTGCCATAAATAATATATGCAAGAGGTAAGAACTTAATTTTATAAATCTTGACGGAGAAGAACAGGAACAGAAACGAGCCCATATAAGAATTAAATTATTGTTTACTGGCGCTTCAGCTCGAAGTTTTGCGTCAGGGGTGATCAGTTATCTCAAAAACTGTATTTGCACTTCAATTTAAACAACGGTCTACAGAGTCTTTCTCTCTGTATTTGTCGTCAATTAGACACCACGTTCCGCTGCAATTTGATACCTGTAACCATTAATTGTGACGTCAGCTTCGAATAAAGATGTTTTCGCCCGCATTGTTTTGGGCTGTATCCATGGAAACGCCAGCGCCACGAGGGGACAGGATACGTTAACGCCGCTCCCAAAGGGAGCCGCCTTCTTTTATCGCACTCACCGGAACGCAATATATATATATATATATATATATATATATAAGAACAGCCAGCCTGAGATAAAAAGAAAACAACACCAAAATATAACATAGACTATACGCCGAAACGACGGGAGCTTCCGATTAGCTTCCTCTCGTGTGTCGTTGGCGTAACGAATGGAGATTAACGAGCCTGAAATCGCACGGCTGGCCAACACGCTCCAAAGCCGGTGGCAGCCACCGATGCAGCGGGTTTAGTTTAGGACGCCCCAAAGAAAGATATACGAAGAGAACATAACAGGGGGCAACGTAGACGGCGTTGCCAGCGTCAACTACGCGTGTGTCGTTCGCCGAGCGTATACCTGAAACCCGGCGCCAAAACAAAAAAGGAAAGCTTACTATAGGGAGGTCCTGATACTGCCTTATATGTAAAACGTGAAGCGAGAATAATAATAATAATGAAAGAGATAACAATAGGCGCCAGAACGGAAGGAAACGATCCGCCAGCAACGACCATTACCTGGAACCCTGGCGCCGAGAAGAAAATGAGAGAAAGAAAGGGGATGTAATTGGATCTCCATAGCAGAAAGTTTCTCCATTCCTCGGGCTGCTATTAAAAACACCTACCTCAGAGGCGAGCCAGTAAGCAGCCAAGCCCATCCAACAACCTCCCCCCCCCCCTCATTCACCCCTTGCTTTCTTTCTTTTTCTTTTTTTCCTTTTGTATGCTAGAACTCTGAACGCGTCTCTGTATTCTAGCAGAAGATATCATAATCGCACTGGTCTCGCTCGTACGAAGAGTAGGGCACTTTTTCAAACCCATTCTCTCTCTCCCTCTCTCTCAAATGCAACTCATCGCGCTGCCAGCACTATACCATCCAAAGACGAAAAAAGTAAAACAAACATGCTTCTCGCGACTAAGGCTGTGGACATGTCAGTGTGATGGGAAGAATCGGTGGTGTAGGTTGGGAGAGAGAACGAGAGCGGTTGGAAGTGGGATGAAAGCGGAAGATGGGGGTGGGGGAGGGAATGAAAGAAAAGGGAGACGCGGCACGAAACGGACCTTCCCGATTGGCTGCCCAGCCGGCTCGCCTCTGCGCCACCATTGGACGTTACGCGCGGACGGCACCCACGATTTGGGACGGCGACGACAAGTGCAGCGGCAGCGGTAGCAGTACGTCGACCATCTGCAAAGCAAAAAAAAAAAAAAGAAAAGGACAAGTGTAGAAGCAGAAACGCAAAAACACTAACACGTACACAGAGGGGACCGGGGGAAACGGATCGGTGACGCCAAAGTGCATTACGCGCTCGCGCGCGCCGCGGCTTTTCGCACTCTCAGTCGGCACCCCCGGCGAGCGACGCGATTGGGTGCCGCTCGCGTGACGTATGCTGTGGGTCACGGCGGAGAAAAAGGGGGACGGAGGAGGGCAGCGCGGAAAAAAGAGCGCGTTTAGTTTCGTTTTTTTTGTGCTGGCTTTTTTATACGTTCACATTTCGGCGCAACAGCACCGCGAGAGGCGACCGGGGAAGTTTCGCAAGGCGGCCAGCCGGCCGCCTCTGCCACCCATTGTCTCGAAACAATGGCCTTTTTCTCCTCCTTTCCCCGCTGCCGCCTTTCCTTCGTACTCTTTTTCTCTCATTGTTTCCTCGCAATATATATCTACACACAAGGTTTACTTTCTCTTCGCCCTCACTCTCTGCCCACCCTCACCGAACACCCTCAGCCCTTCCGCTTTCGTCCCCGACATCCCGCCGCGTATACCTTCCCCACTTTCGCGGTCCGACTCATTGTCGGCAACCTGTACATATATACGTGTCCGTTGTTAACACAGCGAGACGCACAAATAAAAAATATGGGGGACGGGGGGGAGGGGGGGGGATGAGCGGCCTCTATAGCACGACAAAGCATCGAGAAGCATGAAAAATATATATCTATATCTAATAAACCTCTAGCACAATCGAAGGGCTGTAGGGGATGAGAGAGGGAATGCGGTATAGTTGTCGTCTGTACGTTTCTATATATATGTGCGTATACTTTGGCTGTTAATGGACACCTCTCGTGCGTCGACGAATTTCCGCTGCTTTCTCTGTCACCCATACTATACACTGCCACCTCTGGCTCTCTTCCTTTTATTCATTATTTTTTTCTTCGCTGTCTATTCGTTTGTTGTAGCTTCTCTCCCGTCACTCGGACAGCCTGCGCAGTCCAGCCGTCGGCCAAATGACGGCAAGAACGTAGAGGCGCCGAGAGTCCCGGTACGACGTCGTCTCCGCCACGTTTCCTTCCGTCTATTCGCGCACTTGCGTGCGCGTCGCATTTCGGGCGTAAATAGGCACTTGTCAGCCCGTCGGCCTACTGCTCCGCTCCCATCGGGTTCGTTTTACGCGCGGTCCCGTTATTTTATAGACGCGCCTGAATGCACCTTCACCCGTCGTTAGTGCCACTCCAAATATGCGTGCTTTTCTTTTGAGTCCGACCGTCCTCTGTGGTTCTCTGCATGACGTACGTTTCGCACATCGTGTACGCTCGGTTTGCTCGGAGTCATTTTATATTGGTATAGTCTGGTATTCGTATTCAACACTGCATTTTAGTGTCCCTGCTGTTTCATTTTCACTGCTAGTTAAAACAAGCCTATAAGCGAAAGCGAAGCGAACTACTATGCATGCGCACAACCTTCTACTCCCAATCTACCTCGAAACAGCAGCACCTGACTCGAAGACAGCTGCACGACGACGACGACGACGACGATGACGACGACGACGATGATGATGGCGTCGCGACGACTGCAATAACAACGGAGGCGTGAAGGCGTGGTGACAACGCCGGCCAAGGACGGCGCGATGTCCGAGTCGTTGCGTCTTCTGCTCGAATGGGCCAGGGAGAGCTTTTTCTTTTCTTTCTTTCTTTTTCTATTCAGCGATCTTGTCGAAAAGACATGGTGTTGATAAACATAATGATCATAGCCGGGAAGGTTTCACGAAGTGTAAATGAAGCATCATTATACAGTCATCATTTTCAGAAAGTTATGCGAGAAATACAAATAAATACAGAATCGAGCTAAAATTATTTTCGAGAAAGAACCACCAAGAATGCGCAAACGATACTCTGGCAAGGAAAGAAAGGAAAGGCATATAATTATCAACAACAGGGCTGGAATTAATGTGAGGATTCTATTACAATGTCATTACTTGTCGCGCATAAATAGTCAGTGGTCAGAGCGGCGTATGTCGCAAGCGTTATGAAGACAATCAGCCGGCCGTGCATATGCGTGAACGGTGCGTGATAAGAGTGGCATGAAATCGAACCCAAGGACTTCCTAGATCATACCCTCCACCACTAGATAACAGTCGAAGGTGAAGGGAATGAGACAGAAAGAGAAAACAAAATGTTTCGAATGTTGAAAAATCCAAACTTCAGAGAAAAAACTTCTAATTCAGCGTTACTGAAACATGCATGAAGCAATCGACATTGGTAGAACGAGAGATGCTTTAGTCCGGAGCATGCCTTGGCGAGATGTTGGCTCCGCGGCTGAGGCATGCCAAGCTCAAGCTCGACCACGTTGATCACTCCGAGCTTACAGTTTCACGAAGTTAATTGGCTAGACATATATATATATATATATATATATATATATATATATATATATATATATTTGCTCTCCCAGGCAGGCTAGAAACGTCAGGTCAAGCAATCATTGCATGTTCTCAATTTCTAAAGCGTATCTGGAACTGCACGCTTATTCATTTTTTCCGCGAACGATTAAGGAATGGAACAGTTTGCCGGCGTCTGTTTCTCAGTCGAGTAGCATTAAAAGCTTCCAGGAACGCACTAAAAACCTTTTATGAAGTTGAATCTCAGTGGTGTCGTGCAAACGTTGTCACACTGTTCTAGAACACGTACTATAGTCTTTCTTTTATGCTGCTACCGATATCACTGTCACAATGTTACAAACATGCATTTCTTAGCCAAAATATTCTATTTGTATTTGGTTATTTATTTTGGTGGTTAGTGCATTGTATTTCCAACATTCATTGCTTGATGTCCTATTTACGTTTGTAAGATGTTTACATTTTTTTACGTCATGTGTAAATTTGCTGCACTCATCCTGTTACGCCAAGACGGCCAACAGTATTTGAAAAAATAGATAAATAATAAATAATAAAAAATAAATTAAAGGGTTTTACGGGCCAAAACCACGATCTGATTATGACGCACAGTTTCACGTGAGCCTATGTGTTGTATCCGTGAAGCGATGCATTTCCTCTCTATAGTAGTTTGTTTCGTCTCAACACGGCCAACGGCATTAGTTAGACGTTTACCACGAGGCAACCACAACCGTTTATCAGCGTCTATCCAGAAGTAAACGCAGCGTTGACGGCAACTGTAGACGGGTCAACAAAGGACCCCTCTATACCTGAACCTGACTGTTTGGAATAATTGCTGAAGAGGGCCAACGTCGAATGTAACCGTTGGAATGGCTTCGGCCTCGGATTCACAAGCTGCTAAATATGCGGGGGCGAATGTACAACATCGGAGGCGGAGTACGGCGGAATGGTGCGATATAATGGGCGGGATATTGCGACCGATTCGACGAGTGGGACTGGCCGCGATACAGTCACCACATTACTTAGTCTAGTCACCTAGGGAAGACGACGGTATAAAAACTGGAGGCCGTTGGTGCAGCAAGGCAGGTGCTGGCGTGTGCTGATGTGAGCTCAGACGTTTAATATTCTCCTTAAAATATTCTCCTCCGGTTTGCTACCCTGCTTCCCCTAGTGCAGGGTAGCAAACCGGAGGTTTTAAGTCTGGTTAACCTCCCTGCCTTTCTCTCATTTGCATCTCTCTCTATCTCTCTACATAGAGTGGGCTTCCGTATCTGGAGTCAGTGTAAATAGTGCAAAATAAACCTCTCCTCCTTTCTCTTCACTAAAATATCCTCCTCCTTCTTTTTCCTTCACTTCTACTAGTGGACGCACTCGTCGATGTGCTTGATGGATTCCTGGCCCAAACGCCACCTCGAGCCGCGACAATTTAAACGGACACTAAAGAAAATATTAAGTCGAGCTAGATTGAAAGATTAGCCTTCTGTAGTACAGATTTCTTCCTCCGTAAAGAAAACAGACCTTGTGTACTCGAGAAAAATGACGAAAACGGAAAACCGGAGTGGGCCCACCTGTTGTGGACTATACCTCAAATGTGACGCCGGCATTGGCCAATTCGCAGGGAACGCCATAGTGGAAGGTCTCGTCGATATTACGTCAACTCATACGCTTTGTTACGAGAGGCTCAACTTGATGAGCAGCTGTTGTACACCTTTGGCGGCAAGTTTCGACGCAACATAGCGATATATATTGACACACAGAGAACGATGATAGACTTCTAGACGAATAACCTACCAATCTAGTAGATCAACTTAATGTTTTCCTTTAGTGTCCCTTTAAAGGAAAGGATTCCATAGGTGCTCAGAAGTGATATTTTCTGAACTGACCAGTCAATAGGGCTCCGCTACAACCTTAAAGGGCCCTTCATCAGGTTGGCTATATTAAACAGGCAAGCGCAACGTATACATCACGTGCTGACAATCGTGCCTGCAAAGTATTACGCAGCTGCTCAACGTCCCAAAACAGCTGAAATGTCAAACCAATCGCGCCACGCCCTCCCTCTCGAGAAATCTGCGCTACCAGCCAGAGATTCGAGGTCACATGCATGAATGCCGTGACGTATAAAAGCACTGCATGCTCTCATGTGTGGGAGCTATTCGGCAAGACAGCAGCTGCAGCCACTGTTGCCGAGCCACGATTTCACTCTAAAGCTTCTCTATAAATTCGCAGAAGGGTCCGTTGTCTTTTGTGACTGGCTTTTTCCTTAATCTATATATTCATCTCAGAAGCAGTAACACCACACGAACACAGACAAAAGAAAAGGACACGGAAAATTCGTATCTCCTCATTTGCGTTCAGCTGCCGTTTTCTGAATAAATAAATAAACAGCCCGACTTGCACTTTTCTTGTTCTACACGTTCCGTCAGTGTATGTATACACCATCGATGAAAGTAATCTTGGAGTTACTTTGCGCGGCGGGTCCCACAACTGTCTCAATCAAGGCGGAGACTGGCCAGAAAGCCGAATAGAAAAAGAAAGAAGAAAGCGAAAAAGAATATATATGTATACGTTACTCATTGTTTGCAAGAACTGTCTGTAAGCGTTATAACGTAAAGTTATTACAAACATTTTCTATTCCAGGTCTGCAATCATCCCTCCACGATTTGTCAAACAAATTTCGGGCCTCCCCCACATCGCCTGACTGTCACGGGACGCGTCACCAGAACTGCGAAAACTCCACCCGATATGACGGGTACATACTGAATATTAATGGTTAAACCAAAACAAACTATTATTTCTGATTCGACGGCTTTTTCGGCATTATAGCCCTCTGCTATTGGTAAAATGTTATCTGACTGCGCCCATTTCGCCAATCTGTCAAGCGACGTCACAAAACCGCGAAACTTCACCGCGCCTAAGTGACGCGTACGTGTTAAATAGCCATTACTATGCCAAACAAAACAGATGTTTTTTTTTTCTGAATAGTTGGTCGAGGCGGTCCTGTTCCGAAAAGAATAGAAAATGGCTGCCCACCAATCGTTCTGGCCCTGCCTACTCAAAGCGGCCGGGAGCATGGAGTTATCCATGGACATGTGATGAAACATTTTGCGTGGCAGTATAACGTTATCTAGCCTTTTCGGTACGCATACGACATCGCTCTGCCAACTCTTAGTCACTGAGTATCCGTTCTAGGGGCCTTTTTAACCTTCTATGGCACGCCGCTGCGATTTTTGACCAGCCGCCGCAAGGTAAGGGGAAGCGGACCAATCGCAGACACCGGCACCACCTTCCTCATCTGGTTATCTACTTTCACTGCGCTGGCACAGACACACCGAAACCCTCTCCTCTTCAACGGGCTCCTCGCCTCTTGTCAACCAATTAGACATAAAAAAGAACACTCAATGTAGGCAATGGGACCTATAAACGAGGAGAGTGCTTGGTTGAACTCTTCAAACAACGCACGGTTTACCGGCCGATGCTTGAGTCTGTGTTTACGTAAATTTGTCGTCAGGAGACTTGAATAAAAACATATTTGAATATCTTACATTCATTTTAGTGTCCTATAGGTCCCCTATCTTGTAACGATTCACTACGCATCCCGTTCTTCTTATCAAACGGCGTGCCGAGAGTGAAATCCTAGTGATACCGATGGAACGGCAGCGTTGTGAGCCATGCTCGAGCCAATCTAAAAAAAAATCGAAAATGAAATGGACGGTAGAACAAACGGCCGCAACTGAATTCACAGAGCGTACGTTTCTTTCGTATAAGTGATGTTTGTCGTTGGCTGGCCGCTATCTTTTAGTATGTCCGGCGTTACGACTGGCCGGTGTTTGCTATACCAAACAGTTCTATAGCATGAGAACATTTTACTGCAGAAGCGTTTTTCTCGAGCTTTGCAGCTTGTCTCCGCGGATGCAACGGAAAGCGTAATCGTTTGACAAGGCGATATTTGGACTACTTCAGGCCTAACGGGTAGCCGTTTTTAACCGACATGCCCCTTCAGGGGAAGTGAATGGTGTTTTAAACTTTGGCTACACTTAATCTCACCCTGTCAGCAAAGATTGTGCGTTATCTCAGAGCTCTTCTTGAGATTGGTTCTCGATATTGAGGGATGAAGGCCTGGTCGGGGAGCATATGGTCACACATAGACAGCTCGCGATTTTAGGTTGCCCCACCCGAGAAAGCGAGCTGACAATACCGTAGAGCTTTCCACTGAATGAGCAAGGAACGCTGGGACTTATCTAGTGGCTCAAGCTCCGTAGATCGGCGACTTACACGTTTGAATGGCATACGTACACTTGCAAACCTATTTGTGACTACTTTCACTGTTCCTATGGCATTCAGTGAGCGTAGCTTCTGCAGTAACTTACTTTAGTTCAAAAATCAAATAGTCCTAATATTTTTGCAAGAATACTGGCCCTGGTATACGAGTATTAAGCGATGCGCAAGCGCCTGGCCGAGATGAGTACACTAAAGATCACTCGAATGCAGCCATAAAGGACAACGTCGAATATCGTTCATTTTCTGAAATTCACAACGCACGAATAAACGACTCGAATAGACGGGCCATGTATTCCCCATCCCCTCCCACTTTTTCTTTTCTTTCTCTTTCCGCTGGCGGCGTGCTATTTAAAACCGCTTTGCTGCAGGGGCGTCGCTCGGCACATTCCGTCGCTCGTGATCCGGGCATTTCTCTATATATGATCCGGGTGTCGGCGGTCCGACGCGGCATCGCGACCCACTGAATGGACCCTATTTGTCACGAGCGTGTACAGGCGCACATCGGCAACGCGATCACGTTCGCGGCGCATATCCCCCATAGCTTTCTCTTTTTTTCCCCCTCCAGCACAGCACGAACGCGCGCAGACGCTGCCTTGCGGACGCACACACAAACACCGCGACACGCATTCGAGCGGATCCGATTCGGCCATCCCCCTCCCCCCGTTCCCCTGCTGTCCACTCGTATTCCTTAATTTGCCCTCCCCTCCTCCTGGCTAGCAGCGCTCAGAGCGCGGAACAAGCTGCGCCGTTTGACGATGCGCGGCCGCCGTTATCGGTGGCCCATCTCGAATCGCTTCGCCGGACGCGCCGCGCGATAGACACGTCGGACCCGCGGCACTTCGGCACTCGCTCGGGGTTGCCCTCACGCTGGGTGACTTATGGGGAGCCGTCAGGCTGTGCGTCATTTGTTTCGCAAAATGTTATCACGTGTCGCCTGTATGTGTAGCACCGGCGCGGCGCCGCGGTTGCCCGGCTTCTCCAGGCTATACTTGCAGCTCATCTTTAGACATGTCTGCCCTTCGGTTTGTCGCGTTCGGTTCTTTTCTATTTATTTTTGTATAAGGGGGTCAAGTGAAACCAGTGAGCTTGGCCGTTTTTTTTTTTTTCTCCTTTACTTTCAACGTTCTTTATGCGGTGACTATAGTGCATAGCGTCGGGAGGACATTGGAGAAGTCTCTCTTTTATGCCGTTCTGCCACTGACTACGATCTTCTTTTTTTTTTTGGATGATTTCCTTCTTTCTTGTTTCTTTTATTATTTGTGCCCAGCACTCTCACACGTAGCTCGTGTTTCATTCGAAGCTGTCCTTCGAGCAAAGTATAGCCGCTATTTACAAGAGAATTAAGCTTTACAAGTGACCATGAGTATTTCTTTTTTCTTTTTTTCGATAAATCTGCCATCTGCGTCAGCAGACATGGCAGTGTTAAGAAAGCGGCATGCTGCAAGAAAAGAAAGGAAAAAAGGGGGAAAAAAACAGGTGTTTGGCTGCGCTTTGTGCTGGCTTGGGTATCTCAGACTCGAGTTCTAAATGGGGTCGTTCGGATAGTTAAATTTCCTAAGCGCATAAATTGTCTGAAGGAGACCAGCAAGTGGTTGTGATGCTTCGGTCCCTCATAAATACCTTTCGCGTACATTTCAGCAAGTTGCATACTCCGTCAGCGCGAAGTGCAGTGCAAGTACTGGATGCTTTTAATCCAGTTCTTGCAACTCTCGAGTAAGCCCCTTAGCTCACCTGCGGCCTCCTATTAGCACTACGACCACTGGCCCTCTGGTCGTCCTAGATGTGATCAACGCAGATCACTCACCTATGAAACTCCACTTTGGTGTCACGGAGCTTCACTGCACACAGTCATCACTACCTTTCTCTTTTCTTCTCTCTATTCCCCCTTTCCTTCACCCCCTGTGTAGGGTAGCAAACCGGACGCTCGTCTGGCTGACATCCCTGCCTTTCCTGTCTTTGTTATCTCTCTCTCTCTCTCTCTAAGCACATCGAATACGAGTACCCGAGAAAGAGAACCACTGAATATCTAATCGAATATTTCATATCTAAACCGATATAAAATATCTAGTTTGCGCGGAGTCCGCGTGGTAAAAAAGAGAAAGTAGGCTTATATACATATCGACACCCACGCATGTAATACCGTTCACAATTACTCGCCCGGAAAACAGAAACCTGTGAACGTGAAACAATTGCTTTCAATTATCCGGGATACCTTGGTAATGACGGTAATTAAACAATCAAACAGCATGCTATCAGATGCACTTATAGTGTTGTTTTCGCTGAAGAAGAGAAGTCTGGTACCACAGCGTCATGCATACTTCTAAATGGGTCGCAACATGGCGACACTGCAGAAATAATAAAATGGAGGAAATTCGTTGCCTAAAAGGCTATCATTCCCACTGAATGGATATAAATTATTGAGCAGAAGTCATCTGCCCCTTGTGTTGTCCTTGCAGACCCCACATCCTGGTGTCCTTGCGCAACAGCCGCAGCTATCCTGCAGCAGAATCATTCAGAACAGTAGTCCCATCAATAATTCTGTCTCTATCGATACTCCTATGTGTTTTTTTTATTCCTCAAATAGTTGAAAGAAACGAATATTCGAAAACTTCGAATATCGAATTCTCGAATCGAGTTGCAGTGACTATAGGATTCATATTTAGAATTTCGAATACTCGCGCTCTCCTAATTGTAAATTCATGCAAAACAAAGGGCTGAACTAGGCGACACCGCAAATATGAAGACGAAACACTGTGGTCACATGGGCGTTCACGACGTAAAAATAAAATTAAAACAGAGACAATATGCGTAGCAGCTGTATCACTTCTTGCATGTGTTTGGATCGGACTGCTGGTACGATCTGTTGGGAACTCGGCGCTGACGCCCGTGGTTGTACCTGGGTCGCAAGCCCCAAGGGTAGCGTTGGCCTGGCGGCCTGGGGTACAACTGGAAGCATCCGAAGGTCCCGGCAAAGCATGAGTCGACTGGTAACAACAAAACAACTTGTTTATTTTAACATCGCAAAGAGTTGGCGGTCAGGTTGACCGAAGTAGAGAGACGGGAGAGCACTTCACTCAACAGAAGAAATCGGAGCCCCTCCTTTTTTGCGTCCGGGGGCAGCTGTTTTTATACTCTCGCAGTTGAGGGCAAGAAGGAACCCCTCAAAAGACGAGCACGTGAATGTACAATGGGCTAATGGTGACGCACACTGTCGTAGCGATGCCGTAGCACCATGACGAGCACGATCTCGTAGCACCCTGTCGAGCACGATCTCGTAGCACCCTGTTGTAGCGCTGCCGGTCGGGCACAATGACTGTAATGAGAGGATGGTCCCTGCTTTGGCATCGCCTGTTTCGGGCACAATGACTGGAATGAGAGGATGGTCCCTGCTTTGGCATCGCCTGTTTCGGGCACAATGACTGGAATGAGAGGATGATCTTTTGCGGTCGCATCGCCGCAGTCGCGCCTGGAAACACCTGCCGATGAGTGTTGCGGCGACGACGAACGGGCCAAAATGTCTGCCGCCCCGCCGCAGTCGCGCCGGCAAAACCACGTGTCGCAGGCGAAACGCAACAGACCGCCCCGCCGGGGGAAGGAGATCCCGATGGACAGGGGACTGCATCCGCTGTCCGGAGGGATGTCGCTCGATGAAGCTCATAACCGAAGTCGGGCGTCCCTCGACGTTTCTTGAGCGCAGCGCACAGAGAAGGCCTCGTTCTCTTGTTCAGGTTCGCACGGGACACTGCAAAGTGACTTCGGGAGAGTTCACATTTTTGTTCTCGTTCCCGGTAAGCGTTAGAACTACGCTGAAACTCAACCGCTCAGTCAGCAAGCACGGCACAACCCTCACTAAGCCCTGCCAGGCTCTTTCCCCTTTTTATACCACTGCCTAGTTCCTTACAGTAGTCTAGCATCACTCAGAACGCGTCCACAAATTGAAAACTTGCACTAGAAAGCATATCATCACTTTGAAACACTAAACAAAAGCAATATGAAAAAAAAAAATCCTGCCTCAGGAAGAAAAACATCAGTAACAAACAATTTTGAGGCTGATTCCTACGTTAGGGGCTTCGACTTAAGCCATCGGCGTTACCGTTGAGACTCCCCTTTTTGTAACGCACCTCAAAGGAATATTGTTGTAAAGCGAGGCTCCAGCGCAGGAGGCGGCCATTTTTGGGAGAGATGGTCTGCAGCCATTGGAGAGGGCAGTGATCCGTCTCAATGATAAACCTCGAGCCGGCTAGATAGCATGACAATTTCTGAACGGCCCACACGAGACATGCACACTCTTTCTCGGTGGCGCTATACGCCTGCTCACGACTGGTCAGCTTACGACTAGCATACAGGACGGGGTGTTCTACTTCTCCATTTTCCCGTTGGCACAGTACAACGCCCATGCCTCGCTCACTAGCATCGCACTGAACAATGAACCCTTTTGTATAGTCTGGCGATCGTAGCACAGGCTGGCTTGTTAGGGCACTCTTTAGGGCGCTACAAGCTCTTTCCTTTGTCTCGTCCCAGACGACTGTTTGAGGCTCTGTTTTTCTTAGAGCATCCGTCAGGGGAGCCGCGATATCAGAGTACCTAGGGATGTACCTCTGATAGTAGCCGGCGACACCCAAGAACGACCGAATATCGGTCTTGGTGCGCGGTTGCGGAAAGTCTCGCACAGCGGCCACTTTTATTTCAGAGGGGCGGCGACGACCCTGACCAATCACGTGACCGAGGTAGACAACCTCGGCCTGTGCTAACTGGCACTTAGGAGCCTTTACTGTCAAGCCTGCTTCGCGCAGGCGGGTTAGCACTGCCCGCAAGTGTGTCATATGCTCAGACCAGGATGCGGAGAATATCGCTACGTCGTCTAGATACGGTAAAGCGAATTCTTGCTGTCCCCGCAACACTTTATCCATGAGACTTGAAAAACAGTATGGCGCGTTCTTCAAACCAAAACTCAACACTTTAGGACGGAATGTTCCCATTGGTGAAATGAACGCCGCATACCTACTAGCCTCTTCTGTAAGTGGAACCTGCCAATAACCCCTGACAAGATCTAGGGTGGAAATAAACTGAGCGCTACTAACTTTCTCAAGGCGCTCCTCGATGTTAGGGATCGGATAAATTTGATCCTTAGTGATGGAATTAAGCCTGCGGTAGTCGACGCAAGGACGAGGTTCCTTGCCCGGTACCTCAACTAAAATCAAAGGGGAGGTATAATCACTCTCACCTGCCTCAATAACACCGAGCTGTAGCATTTTCTTTACCTCAGCCTCCATAATATCGCTCTGGCGGGGTGACACCCGATACGCCTTGGATCGTACTGGCTCTGGGGAGGTAAGTTCTATATCATGAGTAAGTACCGAAGTCCTACCAGGCCTCTCAGAGAACAGACCTTGAAACTCTTGTAATAGCTGGTGTAGTTCGGTTTTCTGCTCAGGCGACAGCGGTGCTTTACTGATAAGGTCACTAATGACTTGACCGGTGTCTTCCCTGTTCGTCACTGAGCCTAGTCCCGGAAGCTCGACCGGAAGCTCTTCAGGAACGTTTACCATCATGCACACCACTGCTTCCCTTTGTCTATAAGGTTTGAGCAGATTACAGTGGTAAACTTGCTGTGCTTTCCGCTTTCCTGGCAGACTTACCACGTAGTTAACGTCCGACAGTTTCTGAACAATTCGCGCTGGGCCCTCCCACTGCACGTCTAGTTTGTTGTTTAGCGATGTGCGCAATATCATGACCTCATCGCCAACCTCAAAACGACGGGCCCTGGCTGTCCGATCATAATAAACCTTGGCCCTCTGCTGGGCCTTTGTCATTGCTTCACCTGACAACTCCTGTGCCCTTCTTAAGCGTTCGAGGAGCTTAAGCACGTACTCCACCACGACTGGGTCGTCGCCCCTACCTTCCCACGATTCTCGAAGCATGCGAAGCGGAGATCGAAGCGAGCGACCGTACACCAGTTCAGCTGGCGAAAACCCCGTAGCCGCATGCGGCGCGGTCCTTAAAGCAAACATCACCCCAGGCAGACACAGCTCCCAGTCAGTTCGATGTTCAAAACACAACGCTCTCAACACGCGCTTCATGACGGAGTGGAGCTTCTCAACGGAATTCGACTGTGGGTGGTACACTGAGCTGTGTAACAGCTTTACCCCACACCTTTCGAGAAAAGTTGTCGTCAAAGCGCTAGTAAACACTGTGCCCTGATCTGATTGGATTTCCGCAGGAAAACCAACTCGCGCAAATATGGACAGTAGTGCATTAACTATCTCAACTGAGCTGAGTTCTTTAAGCGGCACTGCTTCAGGGAACTTTGTCGCTGGGCAGATCACAGTCAAAATGTGTCTGTACCCCGTGGCTGTTACCGGCAGAGGTCCCACAGTATCAATAACGAGCCGTCTAAAAGGCTCCGTAATGATAGGTACCAATTTCAACGGCGCCCTCGATTTGTCCCCTGGTTTGCCCACCCGCTGACAAGTGTCACATGTCCTCACGAAATGGTCTGCGTCCCGAAAACACCCTGGCCAATAGTACTCTTGCAAGAGACGGTCCTTAGTTTTCTTAACTCCTAGGTGTCCGGACCACGAACCCCCATGTGACAAGCGCAACAGATCCTGACGATAGCATTGAGGAACGATCAGCTGATCGAACTCCACTCCTCTTCGGTCTAGATACTTCCGGTACAGGACTCCACCTCTTTCCACAAAACGCGCAGTTTTCCTGGCGATACCTTCTTTGACATTGCAGCGCACGTTTTCCAGGCTGCCATCCTTTTTTTGCTCGGCTATCAAAGCCGACCGGCTGACTTTTAGCAACCTATCAAGTCCGTCTGACGTAGGCGCGATGAGCAAATCAGTAGATAGCTCTTCTAACTTTCCCGCGTCGGGCGTTTCCTCTCCAGTATCTGGCGCCTTTAACGTTACAGACTCAAGTTTATTCAGTTCGGGCGTGCTCTGAATATCAGCTTGCTGCGCCTCTGACCCTTTTTCGTTGTTTGATAACGTCGGCCCCGCAACTACCGCCTTTGCAGCGAGCTCCCGAACCTTCGATCTGGTTAAGGCCTGAACACTAGCTTCACCAAACAAAAGCCCCTTCTCGCGCAGGAGGTGATCGGACCTGTTTGAAAATAGGTACGGGTACTGGGGTGGCAGCATAGATGACACTGCCGCCTCTGTCTCAAGCGCTCCGAAAGGTCCTTCAATAAGCACCTTTGCTACTGGCAGACACACGCTATGAGCTTCCACGGCTTGCTTGATCCACGCGCACTCGCCCGTGAACATATGGGGTTCTATGTAAGATGGGTGAACTACATCCATCGTAGCTGCGGAATCGCGAAGCACTCGGCACTCTTTCCCGTTCACGAGGAGGTCTCGCATGTAAGGCTCGAGAAGCTTCATGTTCTCGTCAGTGCTGCCTATTGAAAAAAACACAACTTTTGGTGTTGTTTCCGGACACTGCGCCGAAAAGTGACCCGGCTTCTGGCACGTATAACAAACGCCCGCTCGCCTCATCTCGAACCGCTTTCTGCGTTTGGCTGCCGCCGTCTCTTTACGTCTGGTCGGACTGCTTTCACTCGCATCCGCACTACGCGTGTTCCCCTTTGCTCTCATGGGTGTGAACTTCGGCCTCTCAAACTTCGAGCCAAATTCACCCTTTTGACCGTCCTTAGCTCCGCGAGCCCGACGCGTCACAAACTCCTCGGCTAGCTCAGCGGCTTTAGCCACCGTACAAACGTCTGGCCTATCCAAGACCCAGTATCGCACGTTCTCCGGTAACCGACTATAAAACTGTTCTAGCCCGAAACACTGCAGAACTTTATCGTGGTCACCAAACGCTTTCTCTTCTTTGAGCCACTCCTGCATGTTCGACATAAGCCTATACGCAAACTCTGTATATGACTCACTTCTGCCTTTCTCATTTTCCCGAAACTTCCGACGGAACGCCTCCGCAGACAGCCGGTACTTTTTTAGCAGACTCGATTTTACTTTGTCGAAATCCTCTGCTTCCTCTCTATCCAAGCGAGCGACTACGTCGGCCGCCTCGCCGGGTAACAAAGTGAGCAAGCGCTGTGGCCACGTTTCCCGAGAGAACCCCTGCTTCTCGCACGTTCGCTCAAAGTTAACCAGGAACAAACCAATGTCCTCTCCAAGCTTAAACGGCCGCATCAGGTCAGTCATTTTGAACAATACTCGTTCTCCTGCACCGTGTGCCTGACTTCCATTACGAGCGCGTTCCATCTCTATCTCGAGACGCTTCATTTCCAAAGCGTGTTGACGGTCACGCTCTTCTTTTTTCTCTTGTTGCTCTCGCTCTTTCTGTTCTTTACGTTCGCGCTCTTCTTTTTCTTTTTGCTCTTTAAGTTCGCGCTCCTGTCTTTTTGCAGTTTCTCTCTCCTCAATAGTCTCAAGGCATTCCGACAGCTCGTCATCCTCAGCCTCTAACTCAAGAATAGCCTTTAGCAGTTCTGGTTTTCTGAGTTTGTCTGAGACATCCAGACCCAACTCTCTTGCAAGCTCCAACAATTTCGGTTTGCGCAACGACTTCAAATCCATGGCTGCTCTGAATGCTGCTTTCTCTACTGCTTACTATTGTCTTGCCGCAAACTAACCCGGCAGCAACGACAACCACAATTACCAGCTCTGTTTCTGACACTAACAAAAGCCTGGCAAAGCTCAGAAGAAGAAAGTCCCGCACTCACCAAACCTCGCAGCCAAGAGTCCAGCGCAGTCGTTCCGCTGCAGGCAACCAGTCATCACACAGGGCTCGTTGCACTGCTCCCGGATCGTCGTTGAGCTGCTCAGCATACAGTCAACTGCATCTCTTCGCTGCTGGCCTCCGTTGTCGCGATCCCACCGCTGGCAGACAGTTGTTTGAAGTCGTAGGCGATCTCACCGCTGCCAACCAGATGTTTGGATCGGACTGCTGGTACGATCTGTTGGGAACTCGGCGCTGACGCCCGTGGTTGTACCTGGGTCGCAAGCCCCAAGGGTAGCGTTGGCCTGGCGGCCTGGGGTACAACTGGAAGCATCCGAAGGTCCCGGCAAAGCATGAGTCGACTGGTAACAACAAAACAACTTGTTTATTTTAACATCGCAAAGAGTTGGCGGTCAGGTTGACCGAAGTAGAGAGACGGGAGAGCACTTCACTCAACAGAAGAAATCGGAGCCCCTCCTTTTTTGCGTCCGGGGGCAGCTGTTTTTATACTCTCGCAGTTGAGGGCAAGAAGGAACCCCTCAAAAGACGAGCACGTGAATGTACAATGGGCTAATGGTGACGCACACTGTCGTAGCGATGCCGTAGCACCATGACGAGCACGATCTCGTAGCACCCTGTCGAGCACGATCTCGTAGCACCCTGTTGTAGCGCTGCCGGTCGGGCACAATGACTGTAATGAGAGGATGGTCCCTGCTTTGGCATCGCCTGTTTCGGGCACAATGACTGGAATGAGAGGATGGTCCCTGCTTTGGCATCGCCTGTTTCGGGCACAATGACTGGAATGAGAGGATGGTCCCTGCTTTGGCATCGCCTGTTTCGGGCACAATGACTGGAATGAGAGGATGATCTTTTGCGGTCGCATCGCCGCAGTCGCGCCTGGAAACACCTGCCGATGAGTGTTGCGGCGACGACGAACGGGCCAAAATGTCTGCCGCCCCGCCGCAGTCGCGCCGGCAAAACCACGTGTCGCAGGCGAAACGCAACACATGCGATACAAAGCAAAACAGCACAGCTCAACTACAAAGAACGATGCAGAGTATACGCTTACTGACGCTCAGCGAAGAACTGATTTGTGCGTGTTTAACATTTTTCGGTGTGCCCAGTTCATGCCACTCGCCATTCTTGAAGACCGCTTCGCGACATTAGCTTTTTGAGCTCTGCGCTTCAGCACGGGAGCGGCGAGCTTTCAAAGCTACCTCCCGACATCGTTATTCGATGTGACATCGCTGCGCACAGCTAGCAGAACCTGCACTCCCTGTTTATACGGGTGCCCAGGACCGCTTCGCGTAATCACGTTATGTGGGGATCAAGCCCCCATGTGCATTAACGTCGCCATCCTCAGTTCTCGCTCAGCACGTCTCCCTTGCTCATGCATTTAAGGTGGACATCCTTTCCTCGTATAACCTCGGTGGCACCGAGGACACCGCTACCGCTTCGCTTTCTGTGGTTCCCCAAGCACTCCCCACTCGTTGTCCCGTCGAGGGCCTTTTAGTGGATTGCCGACAGAACGGGACAGGTACACACACGTGGGAGGTGGGTGCTACGTACCGACCCTTTTCTTCGGCCGGCACGAAGCCACAAAGACAGAGAAAAACGACTCCAAAAGCACACAGCCTGTAGCAGACCCGCCAGTTTTTACACACACAGACACTCAAGGCAGAGCCGTATAAATGTACAGAGCAAGATAGAGTGAGAGAGGGAAACGAGGAGAGAGCAAACATGACAGTGTATACAGACAAAAAAAAAAAGCCACCCGCTCACCAGCTTACAATCCATGGTGGTGATGTTTCCAGTTTTGTTTGGTTTACCGTCACTCCCCTGCTTCTCTCTATTTTCTTTCTACGTTTCTTTTTCGCGTTTACATTTACGACGTCCCCAAACCGTGGGGCGGCCACTGCAGCAGCAGCCCGCACTATAGAGAGTTTGTTGCCGCAACGGTGCCGCAGTCGTCGTTGCGGGGACTTATGGCCGCCTTTCGTGATCCCGAGGCGTCCATCACCGCCATAGAGAAGTGGCTCGTCCGCAATGGCTCTCGCTGCCGCCAACAGGCAGGCGAAGGAGGGCCAGCAGCCGGTCAGCGGCGGCCCGCCAGCGTGTCTATTGATTCGACCCCGCGGCACTCGCCGTGGGTTCGGGCCATTTCGGGAGATGACGGCGCGCTGTGACGACATGGGACGGTGACTTCTCAGTGCAGGCAGTATCGCTTGGACGGCACCCTGGGGAACGACGCTCCGTGTCAGCAGCTCCAACACCGGAGGAGGAGGAAGAGGAGGATGAGGAGGAGGAAACGAACATAAAAGCTTACTCTCTCCCTCGATCTCTTGACAGTGTAACTTCATCGAGAGTGCACGAACGTGGTCAGTTTGGCCATTTCCGTTCTGGGCGAACACAGCGAGAGACTTGGAGAGTCAGACGAGAGCATAGAAGGGGTATCGATTGTAGTCGTGAGGGTCACGGTCATGCCGGACAACGGCTGAGTGAGGTAGACGATAGGGAGGGATATCAGGACCGACGCTGAAGGTAAAGCTGCAGAATTACAGGCATCGATAACTATGGCGGAGTAAAATCATAATAAACGCTGCGAGAATGAATGAATGTTGTTGAATAGACAAGAATCAGGTATGTCTGCAACTGTCGGTTGCGTAGAACCATCCTATATCAACTGGACGCGCGTCAATTACAAGGCATTGGGGAAATAAGTTGTCATGAGCAAAAACTTTTAGGCTGCGGTTGGTCCGACATTTATACGGGGAGTATAGCAGTTCAATATGAAGACACGGGCGGTGCACTTACGTTCAACAATATGTTTTATTTGGAAAAGCGACGTATTCGTACATAAGCTCAACACGAATCGTAAGCTGTCCCTCACGGAAACAAAACAACGCAAATCATCGTGCGTATCGTCCTACAGGATCCAGATTAGTCATTCGACTCCTATTCAGTGCTATAGCACTGAATATATATATATATATATATATATATATATATATATATATATATATATATATATATAGATAGATAGATAGATAGATACACGCACAGAGCACAAGCGCATCAGTCTCCGGCTTTTGTGATCCAGCTGGCTTCCATGATTTATCGGAGTGTCTTTATCCACACTCTTGTAAAACACACAGCAATGATTAAAGAGCGAAGATTCCTGCAGCGGTTTAATTTTTGTTTATACTCCATTAACCTATCAATGGTACATTTAGTTTTGTCCTATAGATGTATACAGTATACTTTACCGCTCGAAAACAGAATGGAATAAACCGCGAGCAGTGCTGCACCGCACAAAAGGAGACTGTTGCTTCTTCCGGCCACGACGCGGCTTATAAACGAACCGATCCGTATAGCCTTACGAATTCTTAACAGTTTCCGGACAGTAAAATATACTGTATTCACGTTCACTTTCTTCAAACGATGAGACAGACCTTGCGCATACGGCGCAACTATCTTTTCCCTATCTCCGTCATGGCGCTCGTACATGCCTTTCGGCTTTCTCAGCTTTCTTAGCCCACTTTTTCAACGGAAACAAGAAGGCAGTAAGTCAACCTTGCGTCTGGAATGAACTCTTCGGACGGACGGACGGACGGACGGACGGACGGACGGACGGACGAACGCACGCACGCACGCACGCACGCACGCACGAACGAACGAACGAACGAACGAACGAACGAACGAACGAACGAACGAACGAACGAACGAACGAACGAACGAACGAACGAACGAACGAACGAACGAACGAACGAACGAACGAACGAACGAACGAACGAACGAACGAACGAACGAACGAACGAACGAACGAACGAACGAACGAACGAACGAACGAACGAACGAACGAACGAACGAACGAACGAACGAACGAACGAACGAACGAACGAACGAACGAACGAACGAACGAACGAACGAACGAACGAACGAACGAACGAACGAACGAACGAACGAACGAACGAACGAACGAACGAACGAACGAACGAACGAACGAACGAACGAACGAACGAACGAACGAACGAACGAACGAACGAACGAACGAACGAACGAACGAACGAACGAACGAACGAACGAACGAACGAACGAACGAACGAACGAACGAACGAACGAACGAACGAACGAACGAACGAACGAACGAACGAACGAACGAACGAACGAACGAACGAACGAACGAACGAACGAACGAACGAACGAACGAACGAACGAACGAACGAACGAACGAACGAACGAACGAACGAACGAACGAACGAACGAACGAACGAACGAACGAACGAACGAACGAACGAACGAACGAACGAACGAACGAACGAACGAACGAACGAACGAACGAACGAACGAACGAACGAACGAACGAACGAACGAACGAACGAACGAACGAACGAACGAACGAACGAACGAACGAACGAACGAACGAACGAACGAACGAACGAACGAACGAACGAACGAACGAACGAACGAACGAACGAACGAACGAACGAACGAACGAACGAACGAACGAACGAACGAACGAACGAACGAACGAACGAACGAACGAACGAACGAACGAACGAACGAACGAACGAACGAACGAACGAACGAACGAACGAACGAACGAACGAACGAACGAACGAACGAACGAACGAACGAACGAACGAACGAACGAACGAACGAACGAACGAACGAACGAACGAACGAACGAACGAACGAACGAACGAACGAACGAACGAACGAACGAACGAACGAACGAACGAACGAACGAACGAACGAACGAACGAACGAACGAACGAACGAACGAACGAACGAACGAACGAACGAACGAACGAACGAACGAACGAACGAACGAACGAACGAACGAACGAACGAACGAACGAACGAACGAACGAACGAACGAACGAACGAACGAACGAACGAACGAACGAACGAACGAACGAACGAACGAACGAACGAACGAACGAACGAACGAACGAACGAACGAACGAACGAACGAACGAACGAACGAACGAACGAACGAACGAACGAACGAACGAACGAACGAACGAACGAACGAACGAACGAACGAACGAACGAACGAACGAACGAACGAACGAACGAACGAACGAACGAACGAACGAACGAACGAACGAACGAACGAACGAACGAACGAACGAACGAACGAACGAACGAACGAACGAACGAACGAACGAACGAACGAACGAACGAACGAACGAACGAACGAACGAACGAACGAACGAACGAACGAACGAACGAACGAACGAACGAACGAACGAACGAACGAACGAACGAACGAACGAACGAACGAACGAACGAACGAACGAACGAACGAACGAACGAACGAACGAACGAACGAACGAACGAACGAACGAACGAACGAACGAACGAACGAACGAACGAACGAACGAACGAACGAACGAACGAACGAACGAACGAACGAACGAACGAACGAACGAACGAACGAACGAACGAACGAACGAACGAACGAACGAACGAACGAACGAACGAACGAACGAACGAACGAACGAACGAACGAACGAACGAACGAACGAACGAACGAACGAACGAACGAACGAACGAACGAACGAACGAACGAACGAACGAACGAACGAACGAACGAACGAACGAACGAACGAACGAACGAACGAACGAACGAACGAACGAACGAACGAACGAACGAACGAACGAACGAACGAACGAACGAACGAACGAACGAACGAACGAACGAACGAACGAACGAACGAACGAACGAACGAACGAACGAACGAACGAACGAACGAACGAACGAACGAACGAACGAACGAACGAACGAACGAACGAACGAACGAACGAACGAACGAACGAACGAACGAACGAACGAACGAACGAACGAACGAACGAACGAACGAACGAACGAACGAACGAACGAACGAACGAACGAACGAACGAACGAACGAACGAACGAACGAACGAACGAACGAACGAACGAACGAACGAACGAACGAACGAACGAACGAACGAGCGAGCGAGCGAGCGAGCGAGCGAGCGAGCGAGCGAGCGAGCGAACGAACGAACGAACGAACGAACGAACGAACGAACGAACGAACGAACGAACGAATGCGCGGTATATGTAAGTCAAACATTGGTTCGTAAGGGCAAATAGACGTGCAATGCTGCATACTCCAGGTCGATCCAGATAGCACGTTGCGAACGCTACGCAAAAGACACTGAAGTTGAACGGTGACTTTTTGTAAAATGTATCAGGATTAACTCTGGGGAGTTCTTGTGTGCTAAACGGGCAGCAGAGTCAGTGTTAATTGCCCACTATGCAGCAGTTAGAGGGCAGCCATTGCACTGCAACCCTGTGCAGCAGCACATGCCTCCTGTGGGAAAACAGTTTATGTGGTTGTCAAGCTGGGCGCCTGTTCACTAAAACCTCTTGCGCTAGAATTGTTCGCCAATCCTGTCAATGCTCATGCTGGACATACGATTGGCAAAGTCGACCCGCCAGCAGCAAAGAACACTTACGAACTACAAGCGTTCTGAATTCGGTTCTTGGTTATTAGCGAGTGAAGACTTCAGAGAAAATAGGGCAGCACATGAGTCTGTAAAGATGAGCTAGACGCTAGCTGGCTGACAACGGGTACATTTCCAGCACTTGGGAGGAGACAGAAAAATTTACAAATTAAAACAGAACAACAGGACGGGGAGGACGCTGGCTTAAGAGCAAACGTGGAGATGCGCACTCTATACACGAAGTCAGGTCAATACGATTCACTTATTCAGCTATAAAGTCAAAGCATGTAACAGCAAGAAATTACCAACTTATGACAGAAAGCTGGGCTAGTTGGATTTCTGATAAGTGATGCATCTTCACCGCTTGGAATGTTACAGGTGAACGTGTAAAAACGTGCGCTATACATGAGGTCAGATCAGTAATATTCACTAAGTCAGCTACAGTCAAAGGAGGGAGCAGCGTCCTCCCTGTCCTGTTCTCCTTTGCTCGCCGAATTTTTTTTCACTTTCTTCCAAACTGCTGTAAATGCATCAGTTATCAGAAATTCAACTATCTCAGCTTTCTGCCATAAGCTGATTGGCTGCTTTGGGATGTGGTTTGTAGATGCAGCTCGACAGCATCACGCGTGCATATACGCGCACAGTGAGTATTAGAAAGCCCAGTAACTGTTGTAACCACAGCATTCTTAATTGGCAGCGCCCAATTCAGAAGGGTGGCTCAGCGAACTGCGAGAATACAGCGAACAACCTATCCTATTCTACACGGCAGTCGCTGTCCTGCTTCCTCAGTACGGCTTCCTGCGCTTTCCTTCCATTTTCTGTCTCCGTGCGTACGCCCATTATATCTGGGAACCATTCACCGATTTCCGTGCGTTCGCCATTACGATGCGCAGCAGGCATTTGCGCGTAACGACAGGAAGTCGCTTCCAGTTGGCACAGAGAGCTGGAGCTACGCAAACTGTTTGTACACACACCACATGTGGCCCGAGAGTGCGCAACGCGGTATAGAAACGATGACACCACCGTTCCGCGGAATTACCGCTTGAGCGCGGGTCCAATCATCGGGCAAAGAACACACACGCGTTCACTCACGCAATGATTCACAAGAACCCCACCGCTTGACTCCCCCCCCCCCCCCCCCCACCACAAACACACACGCATGTGGATTCACGAGCTCATCCATACATCCACAGACACGCCACTTAGAGCAAAAGTGAAATGAATTTTAAAAAAAAGAAGACAAACCTTACAAGAATACAAAAGTTTGGTGGGTACTTGGAGGGAGACACTCGGAAAGGGGGTTGGGGGTGCGGAGGGGGAGGCGGGGTGGGTGGGTGTATAGGTTGGGCGCAAGTGCGCCTCAATCGCTACAGGCCAACGGTCACTCTCTCAGTGCGAACCGAGCGCTGCTAATGCTAACCGGCGGGCGGGAAGTGCAAGAGAACCATGCATGCCCGCGCCAGAAGTGCCCCTCTCTCCGTCACCAATAGCCAGAGTTGCGTGACACGCGCTTGTCCAAATAGGCCCTTGCCACCACGCTTACTCAACAAGGTAAACAAGCGGTAGACCGCCGCTGCAAGGAGCAGCCGCGACCGGTGCGCGCAGCATGCGGCTTCAGCTGCGGATACGCGCCGGTCGAGGATCGCGCGCAGTGAAGGCGGCGGTGCGTTTTCGCGCCGTCGTCGAGGCGACGGACACGGCATGCGTTAAGGGTGCCGCACGCACGCGAGGCGCCCACCAACGAGAAAGCGAAAAGAAAAAAGAAAAAAAATGCGTTCGAGTGTGCGCCCAGATCGCCCACAACACCATCTATCTTTCTTCAGGCCTGTCAAGTGGGTTTGAGAATACTGCTCTCTCGTGGTGAACTCGTGAAGAAGAGGAAAACGGTAAAATAAAAAAAAAATGGAAAGAAACGCCTCGAAGGCCTCAGGTGCTTCGCCACATAGAGTTGGGTCGTCTTCGACGACTTCCTGCGAAGTATATACTGCGGGTGCGGGAACTCAGCTGCCTCTTATGGCGCCGTTTTCGTTCCGTCGTTTACCGCAATGTTTGCACTATCAAGTGTAGTTGCAGGCTTACGATCGAGCACTTTGCTGAAAGGAGGAACAAAGCTTACAGAATCGTCGGTTTCTCATAAACGTATGCGCGCTCGCGTGGGATCCTCTGGGGTGTCCACCTCCGAGGCGTTACATATACGTCTCCAGAAACCACCAAGGGGAGAAAAATAAAACAAACAAATCAAAGAGGGAAGGGAAACCGGAAAGTGAAAGAGCGAAGTAGAAAAGCAGACGGGAAAAGATGCAAGGAAAACGATGAGCAATCGATGCAATTTGCGGCACGCACACGGTATATAGGCACGCAGACGGCAGGACGAAGCTAACGAAGTAAAGGAAAGACAGAAAAGAAAAATAGATGACTCGGGAAGTGAAGGGCAGTCGTCAAAGCAGGGGCCTGACGAGCGTCTTCCGTTTCGTGCAGCGGCCATGAGAGCGACAGACGCGCGCGAGGGCTGTCATTTAGCATCGCGCGCTGCGGTCCCCGGATTAGGCTTAGCGCTCTGCCTCGGTGGGGGACTGGACATCGTGGGGAACAAGACACGGGAAACCGGCCTGTGTGTGCCGGTCACCAGAGGGAGCGGCTTCATGCCATGCAGTGGCTTCTCGGCGGGTACAGGCTGGGCGCGCAACGTTCTTTTGAACCGTGGTATAAACTTACGATGTGGACACCTGACGAGTCATTTTGTTGTATATACAGGGTGGTGGTATTTTTTTTTCCTTTTTTGGAGAAGAGTGTTTAGCTGGGCTTGTTGATGCATATTAACTCGCTTTTATGCAGCCCGCTTTTGTAGCTGCACAAAATTTTAAAAAATGGCCTGTGGCTGATAGCACAATTCTAACCGTTCATCAAAAATTCCTCTATGAAGCAGCCATTACTTCTACGAGAAATCAAAATGCTTATTTGAATAATTGACATAGTTATGCTAATTAACATCTTAATTAACATCCTTACACCGTAAAAGGGTGTAAGGATGTGCGGTATAGATAGACTTGCTCGTTTATTCATTTTTTAGGTGTAAATTATTTTACACTGCAGTTACGTACTATGCTGCCAGTACAGTCGACACCGTTTACGCAAACGTTCCGTCAAGAGTATCTTTCTTTGCTAGTTTCCCAACATCGAAAATCCTCACGAAACGAATCATAATCGCAAAGGAGCTACCGTGTCTTTGATGAACCAACGCCGAAGCTCTCTTTTGCAATCCTGGAAACAGGACTGCGCATGTATACACACACGTACACCCGTTCCGTGTTCACGCATCCCTCCTCGAGCAGATCCCATTGCCGACACACTTGCATGTCACCGCGTCCAGGACAGGTGCAGATGTTTTCGTGACTGAGACTCGGATATTCGGACGGGTGGGGGACTTCGGGGACAGACGAGAAGGTGGGACGGGGACGGACAAGGGGTGGTGGCGGCTTGAGGAGGGGGGGGGGGGGGGAGAGCGCGGCTGCGGTCGACTTACAGTAGGCCTCTAGAAGCATTGAGACTGTCTTCCTCTACTCTAGTCGTTGCACGCTATAAGCAACGACTGAACAGCGAAATACGCATGTACACAACCGCGGACCACCTCGTGTAATGGCGGCATCGGTGCGTTTTACGCGCGAAGGAGCGTTTTGTGTCCGTGGCGGCTTACGTGTCGCGTGTGGGGGTTTGCGTGATCCGCGAGCTTTGGGAGCCGGAGGGTGGCAGGTGGGAGGACAGCGCGGATCGCTGGACTTACAAAACGGGCAGGCCGGCGACGATGAAGCGGCATATGCTCGAGCCATTCCGTGGGCGTGGGAGCGAAGACATGTATGTGCTTCTGAAAAGAGGTCGTAGTGAAATTGGGGATGTTTGCTTACAGAATTGAGCTCCATTCCGTGTCTGCTAATAAAGAACTAAACGGAAAGCTTGCCCCCGTGTCACAGGGCTAGCTACCCAATGACTTTCCAGTTAGCAATGTTTACTTTTTTTAACGCTGCAAGTACTTAACTACCATGCGCACAGGCTAGCCTTGCCGAGTCCGAGGCACGCAGTATGTATTATTGATCAATATTCTGCGAAGCAAGAGGAATAAAGAGGAAAAGGAGGCAAGAGGAATATTTCAGATTTCTGCTTTTCTCAATGTTCTAGTTTTATTACATTACAATGCCAGAAGATTTATGCTGCAAACAAAAACGTTTGTGCCGCAAGAGAAAATAAAAGCGTTATTATCAGTAGCAAGAAGCATAATTCGATGGCCACAGCGATGAAATGTTCGATTAATTTCGTGTTGCGTAAGTAGTGCAGCCAAGCCAGGTAGAAACAACATTGCCGTTTAACGTGACGGTGTCATATAATGAGGAACGACAATACTTTATTTCAGTTTTGGAAAAGTGTAGTTTATAGGACTCTTCAATGGTGTCGTCAGTTTTTTGGCACCGTGTGCCTGTAGCGCATGTACGTAGCCAAAACTGTAATCGCCATTTTCGCTAGTAAACAGACATGCGCATGCAGAAATATATGCCAGTATAGAAGCTAAATATGTTTTGTCGAGGATGAACACTCTGTGAGAGTGTCTATTTGTGGACCCAAACATTAATTATCCTGGAGATAGTCACGGCTTCGATAGGGAAGCCTTGAGAGGCCATTTCACAAGGGCCGGTGACAGAGCCCGAGAGACGTCACCCGTGTGGTGGACATTCAATGGAAATGCTCAAAGGACAAAATTCTGACATGGCGTTTCTGCTTTATCACCACAAATTAAGTTTTCATCTGTTATGGAATAAAGAAGTAACTATTATGGATGAACCTTAAAAGGATAGCTCATGTGCTGCCTTAAGTAAGAACAGCTCGCTCGATGATGCGAAACGACTATTAGGAAGCAGGCGATCGACTCCGCGATGATAACACACGAGGACGACGACGGTATGATGAGGATGAAGGCACTATGATGACGACTATGGCACAGCAGCGGCTCACACACGACGTACCAGGGATCAGGACATATCGCTGTATGTCGTATGTAGTGGCATCATTGTCCATGTGAAATTTTAGCATATACGACGGGCATTAAAGAAAGAAGAAAAAAGCTGGAACACTAGCTATTCGTACATTCAACTACCTTTCCCCTTCCCGCACCCCTTTCGATTTCTTTTTGTTTAGCGACGAAGCGCATTTAATTCCAATGCCTACGAGGAAATGTTTGAATCATGTTTGAAGAAATACTTGAGCCATGATTCCGTAATGCGTTTTCTGTTTTACAGCGCAGCTGTTATCCTCTAAATGGTCGGGATTATTCGTGGATTGCTCATCCAAAAAACGGCAGCTGGAAAAGGGGATTGTGTTTGAGTTTCCGCGTAACAGAATTATGTTTTCTGGTATATTCGAATTTCAATCCAATGCTGTCATGTCTGTAGTTTGTGTGCATGTCGTACTTTACGAATTTTCTGACACATTTTACTTTGAGAAATGCAATTAGTTCATTAACTTGCTTGCACCAGGCGGAGGGCTTACAAGAATGAGTATGTACGCTGCACTTCCGTACAGGTGCGCGCGCGTGACGTACGTGGCCTGTGGTGGTGGTGCTTGTCTAACGACCGCACCAGCTTCGCTGTGCATCCAGTTTCACAGGGTGGAATGGAGCCGGATATTTTTTGTCCTTTTGCATATACAAACACTTTAGAATGACGAAATGAATTGCCGGAGGCTGTCGCGTTTACTTCCATAACACGAAAACACATCGCAGCAAGGCCCGTCAATACGGGGAGTCAAACAGCCGAGGTCAAATTCAGAAACGTCGATATTGAAAAAGATTTACGTTCGTAAGTACTTTTTGACATTATGCGACCCACCCTTTAATATAGCATGCGCGCTCTCTCGGTTTGCCTACACGTGTTCTTACAGTTCTAGCAAACGAAGTGCTGCATATTTGAAGCGTAACGCGAATACCTACACAGAACGCTGTACTTGAAACATGAATCATTGCAGACTTTCCCAGTTTGCTATTTTCCTTGATATACGAACTTCCTTGTGAATGCAGACCCTGCTTCCGAATGCCTTTTTACGCTCTAATGCCGCACGGTTGGTGAAATCGATTCAATGCCGACTAAATGCGCATTCACAGTCAGCTCCCCATTTCAGAAATTTCATCGCGAAGTGATAAGTAAATCGTTAGTGGTGATTTTATGCAGATTTACCTGTGTTGACATGGCTGAGCGAAATCATCACACACTCGCAAATAAAAATTCAGACAAAATTCAACGAACGCGCTGTAGCTACCAGTGAAAACTTAGCGTTAGCATAACGATCGCAATTTTTCAATTAGATTAGGCAAATCTTCAAAAATTTAACACAAAACAGCTCAAGGTCGAGTTGCTGCACGACCATATCTGATTGTGCATAATGAGCCCAACCAACGAAACTTCAGTTAAATTTTAGCCTAAGTTTTGCGAGGAAGTGACTTGGGAACTTTTGAGCAAAGGAACTACACATTGTAAAAACAAAACCTTACATTGCCTCCATCCAGCTTCCAACAAACGCAAAAAATAAAAGAAAAGAAGAAGCGAGAAATTCAGCAAATCTTCACTGGCCGGAAATCGAATGCGTCGGCAGCAACGGCTCGAATTCGCCGATAAACGTCACCATCGAACCAAGATAAACAAGCAGCTGTCTTGAAAAACAGAAGAGTAGTACAAGAAGTTTGAATACTTGAACACTTGAATACTCGTGTTCTTTGTTGTCTGACCGCCGCCATCGAAGGTTCTTGCGTGACCAGCCAGGGGTGGCAGACTATAGCCAATTTGGTTGTGGTGGTGATACGCCATCGAGCACTCTTCCACATCTGTCGCGTTTAAAGGAAGAGACACATGCGTGTCCCACATGATGTACGATGCGTCTAAAAGTTGCCTGCTCCGTTTGTTGAAACTTGACGTAAACAGTCGAAAATTCAATGTATGATCATGTTGGTACATACGACTATAGTACGCTCCCTTGGACGCCGAATCATCGCGTAAAAATGGTTGATTGAACTGGTCGGTAGGGGTTTCCGAATTGCAGTTATTGAGATCGCGAAATGGAATACGAATCGAACAGTGCCAGAAGCGAATCGGATCCGATATCGAATATTTTTGAAATAGTTTACTAATAATGTAACCCCTTCTTACCATTATGATCAAACAATTTTCACATCGTCGTAATGGCAACATTAAGATGTTTCTGGCTTTACACTGCAAATTATGAAGCATGCTTTATCGAAAGCGCAAAGTACCTCAGTACCTTACTCTAATCTTCCAGAAATCCTTAGGCTCAGATGAAGTACCAACTAAATGGAAAACAGCCAGAGTCCTTCCTTTGTATAAATCAGGTGATAAACAACTTCTCCCTAACTACAGGCCGGCATCTCTCACACCCCAGTCATGCAAGATGTTAAAGCACATTATTCACAAACATATAATCGGATTCCTTAACACTAATGATGTTCGAACATCTGCCCAGCGTGGTTTCCGTCGTAGTTATAGTACTGTAACGCCATTAGTCGATTTTGTTCATGATATCGCTTCTAACCTAGACATAGGTAATCAGGTGGAGGCTGTCTTTAATGACTTTCTAAAGTTTTTGACTCTGTGATTCATTCTAAACTACTGGTAAAATTAAACGCCATATTAAAAAAAAGCCTTTATTGTTTCTTGGATAGCCGGTTTTCTTCGTTAACTCTCACAATTTGCTTCCTTTAACTCAGTAGACTCAACTCCTGTCGACGTTGCGTGATACGTTCCTCAGGGATCCGTTCTAGGCCGTTTATTATTTCTAATATACATCAATAATTTACCTCGTAGAGCCTCAACTAAAATAATGTTTTATACAGATGACTGCGCGTTATACAAATATATTAACTCCACTGATGACCACCACCGTCTTCCCCAATCCCTCATGTCTTTCTGTGCTTAAAGCACTTTAGCTAAGACCCCTCGCGATATTAAACTGCTATTGTATAAAACGCTAGTTCGCCCTGTTCTAGTATATGCATTCGTTGTCTGGTTCTCCTACAAACAATGCGAAATAAGGTCGCTCAATAACGCTGAACGAAAATCTGTCCGTTTCATTTGCCAGAATTTCAGCCGCGCTTTTTCACCAACACAGGCGCAACAATCTTTGAACATTGAGCCATTACTTTCACGTTATTACATTGGAGCAATAAACCTTTATATGCAATTAATAACTACACCTCTGGTCTTTCTGACTGTAACTATATCGCATTTACTAACGCAAGTTGTAGCCGTAGCTCCCACGCCTTGAACGTAACACCTATTTATGCCCGTACTAGCACTTTCAAACATTGTTTTTTCCACGTACTCGCGTCTATTGTGGACCGAATAAGGTTGTTTCACTCACTCACTCACTCACTCACTCACTCACTCACTCACTCACTCACTCACTCACTCACTCACTCACTCACTCACTCACTCACTCACTCACTCACTCACTCACTCACTCACTCACTCACTCACTCACTCACTCACTCACTCACTCACAATAGAGCTTTGGAATTCTCTACTCGGTAACATTCGTTCACTATCACTAAAAGATTCCATAGCTGCCACTGGTAAGCACTTCGCTAGCATCTAAAGCGCTTCTTTTTAATCATTGATCTTTTTGTGTTTATGTGTGTTTTTAATGTGTAATGTATAGTAATGTATAATGTTCCCACTCCTGCTATAGCCCTACATTGGGCTGCAGTATGTGCAAATAAATAAATAAATAAATAAATAAATAAATAAGTAAATAAAGTAGAGTATGAGGAACAAATCGAATGGTTGTTCGCAAACTCAGGGCTCTTCGGAGCTTACGTGGTCATGGATTTGCATAATGTTCAGGAAGGAAGCCTTGTTGGACAGTTAATAACGATGTATATATTCGCGACCAAACCAGAAATGGCGATAGCAGATCGAAAAAAAGAAACGAAGCCTTTTCTCTAATTTACGTGGTCGTGGAAGGTGGAATCATTATGCTGCGACAAAACATAGCCATATTTAATCTGGCTCGAGGATAGAGGGGCTGTATCTATAAATTTAAAAAAAATGAAGTACGCTTAAGCTTCGTCTTTAAGAGGGGAACAGGATAGCATTCAAAGCTCCCTGTCTGCTTCTCACGCTTCCTGGCAACTGCAGCTTATGTAACAGTAATGTTTTCCTGGAAACGCTGGCGACGAACGCTATGCATGAAGGCGAGCTTTCTGGTAGGAATGCGGCCTCTTGCATGGGACGATCCCGGACGGTGTGCACAGCTGCGCCAGAAAAATTACATCATTTGCAGGTTTCTGTTGTTCCTTCGCACTTTCAATAGTCCGAAAAGATTGCGCTGTCGGTGTTTTGTCTCATGAAATTTGTTTGTGGACAGCGATTCTCAATATTCCGAGGAATAATTTTGTCAAGAATGCGAGACAAGGTATGAGCAACTTTAGTGACAGAATAGTGTGACAATACGACCCGCATATACATATACCTACACACATACGGAAATTTTCGCTGACGGACAACTCCGCCGACGCCGGCGCCGACACCGGATTCCCTGCCACATGGGGCCCATGACGTTATCTCATTAATAAACAAGCAACACCTACAGCTAAAATTTCGCGTCTAAAAGTCATTTTATTTCGAGTGATCGTGTTTAGCCAGCAAAGACATGATGTCTCAGCGATGGACGGAGCTGGAGATCACGGGGACGGCGACCGCGATGTCGAGGAGTTTCCGGCCACGTACCGAAAGGTACGTGCTTGGTCACTACAGGAAGGAACGAAAGAAATATCCACAACCCCGCGGGTGGCTGGACAGGTAGGTTCCAGGCGGTCGACCTGAGATGGGCACTTTCACCAAACTCCTACCACCCGCACGGCCTGTGGCCCGCGCTGCACCCGTCGCCCGCCTGCCCGTGGTGCGAGCACGAATGGGCCGATATGGCCCATGTGCTTTGGGAATACCAACGCCATGAGGAAGAAGGACTAGGAGAAAGGGGAAGACAACAGCAGGACACTCTGAAGCGGGGCGCCTCGCTGAGAGATGGCAAGCCGCCCTCTTCAGCGAGGCACCCGAAGACCAAGAGTGGGCCGTCCAGCGGACAAGGGCCTTTGCCGAGGATCTCGGAAGATTTCCCTCGGGCGATGGACCCCTGGCAGCCTAGCCCAAGGCACCAACAGCAATAACCGTTGGACGTATAAAGTTTATTCCTATCCTATCCTCAGCGACGCAGCGTGCTTTAGTATACGTTGTGTCCACTTTGAATGGGAGGAAATTTATCACATTCTGTTCGGATTTCATCTTTGATGAGTGCATGAGGTGAACCGACCCCTTCAGGTACACACTGCACCAAATCTTTCACGCGCAGTAGGTTTCTTCCCAAATGTCGATGTGGATTTCAACCTAAGCTTAACCTCATCATGTATACCGTGCGATATTCTAATGCCATCTCAATTACTCTCACTTGGTATGGGCAACTACAACTGAAACCAACATTAATATACCTTACTTCTGCAACAGAGAGAGAGAGAGAGAGAGCAATAAGACTTATAGTTGGAGTCAGTTACTATAAGTATACACAACCTTTTTATTAAATACAATATCCACCATCTGGACGTTTTTTCTCAACAAAGAATAATAAGTTCCCTTAAGATTTCCTTGCCAAGTACCTCTGAACAGCTTAGGGCTCTCTCTAAACTGACATGCATGGATACATCAATTTATTTCTACGAGACAAATAAATAGTTAGTTTCGCGTGTAAGAACAAAGTACGGTGAACAAAGCCCAATATAATTATTGCCTACAACGTTAAATAAATATACTTCCTTGATGTTTATGCTCTGTCTCCCGCTTTTTTTAAGCTATATATTATTAAAGGGGTCAAATAGTACTGTTTCCTAATGCATTATTTGTTTAAATTTTTCTTGCGTTCATGTTTGTTCTAGATCTTCCATTCTCCAATGTTTCATATTATATATTGTGTTCTTTTGAAATGTTATTACGCCATTGCCTGCTGGCATAAATTGTGTCTGCATGCGCATGCCGCCCTTGTATAACATATGCCTTTATTTGCCTTCTGGGCTCCAGATATCCTCAAGCTACTTCTTTGAAGCACTTTTGCCTGGGGTCCATTCTCTAATTGGCTGGGACGAATAAAGCGTGACGAATAAATATTCGAAATCTATTCGAAAAATGTTGAGCTTTGCGAATAGCGGCTAATAATTAATTAATTTAAATTCTGGGGTCTTATGTGCCAAAACCATCATTTGATTAGAAGGTACGCCATAGTGAGTGAGTCCGGTATGATTTTGACCACCCTTTGTTCTTTAACGTGCACCCAGTGAACGGTATACCAGGGACGTTCTTGCATTTCACCCCCGTCGAAATGTGGCCGCCGCGGTCAGAATTCGATCCCGCACCCTCGGGCAGCACCTATTCGATTCGAGAACCGAATCGAATAAAACAATGTTCAAATCGTTATTCGAAAGTTTCGAATATTAACACACCCCTATACACGTTGTAAACTGGCATGCAGTCAGTGTTGGCATGGCTCGTCATCTATGCAGGATCGGATGCCAATTCGTATCATGGACCTTCTGCGTAAATGACGTCGTGCCCTCCTCTTTTTCCTCTACCTCTCCTCAGTACTTTTCACGCAGTACTCATACATCAGTTATGCAATCCTTATATATCGCTTCCCGCGTGGCGACACTTTCATTACAGAGTATAGCAAATCAAAAACAAACAACGGAAGACGCACGTCGCCACAGACGAACAGACGAACGGATAGGCAGGCGTAATGGGCATTCTCTTTGACATTTGTTGATGGCTAGTGCCACCGAGAACTGGCTATTTTTTATCTCGTCCCGCGTTTATTCTCAGCCCCTAATCGTAGCGGCATGTTGTCAAGATGTTATCATCGTTGAACCAAGCCATGCTACAATTTTTGTTCGAGGAGCATAGCACCTGCACAGCTCTATGTTTTGTAACGGTTCAGTTACATCTGCTAGATCGGCAGGCACAGTTTTCGTTTCACGGAATTCGGTTGAAATGAAAATCATTACGTTTTGTCTCACAAGATGTGCGGTTCTACAAGCTTTCTGCGCTTCGAGTGACACTCGAATTTATTCTTCAGGCGCCACTTGATTCCTCGACCATTTCAACCAGCGAAATGAATTCTTCGCGTTTCGCGGGCTTTCATTCAAGCTTGGAAAAAAAAAAGCCTTTGTGTAGCACTTACTGAGCAACAGAAAGCTGGATCGGGAATTTTTTAGGATGGTCTACAAATTTTCTCATTGACACTGTTGCTTTGAATATATTATTTGGGAGGTTGATTAATTAATAACAAATTGTGTAATTAGGCAAAATAAAATAAAAATTAGTCTGACTTGCTCCAAGCATCATTACCTTGGTTCTGCTCAGGTGCGTGGCACTTGCATATTGCCATACATGCATATTGCATGTTTCTTTTCTTTTTTTTCTTGCGATGCGCTCGGGCGTCCCAAGGAAGAACACGAAGTGTTTTTTTTTGGGCTCGAGCTGTCCGCTGAACTGGTCAGCGCTGCAGTTGTTTTATAAGTATATCTTATAGGCAGACTTGAGCAAAATTAATCCCTCGTTCGCGTAACATATTGATGGAGCTTCGCGTTCCCCGTCCTCACCGCGAAGCTCCGCAGTGGAGCTCCTTGGCGAGGACAGAATTTTAAGTGTTGGCACAAGTCACGTGGGATATACATGGTATGCAGCTCGACCGTCGCATCGACTTGACCAAATGCTTCTGAGCCGGCGAAGTGTACGCGCATAGAAGAACGTCTATTGCTTTTTAGATCTTACTCGAAAGACGTACATGCACCAGTATTCACCGAGGACGAGAGAATTGACGGTGAGATTGAAGCCATTCATTCATATCAAGATACACTAAGTGCCGCGAATGTTTCTTGGATAATGCGTGCGGCTCGCGGCCACGATGGATATAAATGTGTGTAATGCGGCGCCACATGCTAGCTGAAGGTGATGTTTCCGAGTTTATGTCCGCACTCACTCTTAACACTCTGGACTGGAAACGTATATGGAAAGTATATGCAAGGTCGAGAGTACTCCTGTTTGATGCACGTCGTCATTTGTTAGCTATCAATCTGGCAGTTGTGCGATAGTGGCAAGGACACTTGTGTACTTGCATTTAGGTGCACGTGAAAGAACTTCAGGCGGTCGAAGTTAATCTGAAGCTCTCTTCGAAGGTGTCTCTCGTATGCCCTGTTTGCTTAGGTTGTTCAGCCCCCTAACTTCATTAAATTTTAATTGGGAATGCTCCGGCTAGCCAGCCAGTGAAGTAACTCGCTATAAGGCAACTCGGACAACTTGTTGAATTGGTGCGTCGAATTGTGATGTCACCAATTAGGTAATATATTTAATACCTGCCTATAAACCATGGAATGTCCATTCCGTTAGCCATATTTATATATAGACTTGTGATTTGTAGTATTGGCTACCGCTTCAGACTACTATACTATATAGCGTCTGTTCTATCGCAGTGCACGACATCGAACGGGAGACAATACTTGTCAGAAACGTATACAGCCTCAGAAACGTATAGAAAAAATGACAACTTCAAAATATGTTCTTCAAAATATGTTATCATGACCATGTTGTTCTACGTCACACCTTGGCTCTCTGCGCACGCGCGGAAGCTGTCTTTTTTTTTTTTTCTATACGTTTCTGAGGCTGTTATTAAACCGTTGGCAGTTTGGCGGTTCATTGTCTTTTTTCTGTCCCTTTTCACGAAATGTATTTCGCGCCACAATCAAGTATACCTAGAAAATCCTAGCTTTTGTTTTAGTAACAGTAATTTGTAAAGCATTATTATGCGACCAACGTTCCAACGTGACAAGCATTTCAGTAGCTTTTCTAATTAATTCGTCAGGATCCTTACAGGCAAAGAATACACTAGTGTCGTCGGCATACATAACATAAAATGCACCATAGTAAACATTTAGACATATATAATATATACATTAAACAAAAAAGGCCCCAGTATACTTCCCTGCGGTGTCCATGACATAATTCGTAGCATTTATGATGAATGTAAACTGACGTTAACGTACTGACAGCGCTGTGACAGATAAGAACCCGCGAGTTCAAGAGCGTGTCCTCTGATTCCATAGTTTCGGACCTTGGCAAGAAGTACGTGATGACTTATGCTGTCGAAAGCCTTCTTAAGATCAACGAAAAGGTGATCATCCAGGCTAACAGAGCAGCTCATAAAACGCACCCATCGGGACAGAACTCCCTCACCAAAGGACAGGAGGCGTTCATGAGACAGCTTCAGACGAACACTTTTTCATGCCCAACCCGCCTAATTAAACCCCATGTTCCCTACCCTCGACGTTTCTTCTAGCGCACACTGTAGGGAGCCCGCCGCGCTCTATCCCGTGGTATGGGTTTTGTCAGCGTATTCCCCTCCCCCTGCCCTAGACGTATACTTCCAATCCCTCTTACGAGCAGTGGAAGAGAAAGCTGAACAGCTCTCGCCCTGAGGGCCAGCTCCGGCTGGCATAGTCCAGACGATGACGGCAGCAAGGCCACCCGGGCCTATAGACTGAGGACACCACCCACCATGCGAAATTCCTAGATTTCAATAAATGTTTATTCCTCTTCCTCCTCTGAGTGCGCCACAAGGTTTGTCGGCGGATCGCCTAGATGGGTGCCCTTTATAGCAACAGATGCATGAAGGTCTTTAGGCAAACTGTGAACGCTTTTGTACTTGCTGCACTAGGGCGCCTCTGAATACCACATATGGAAACCCATGGGGAAGTTTCTGTGACGTACCCGTACGCGCAGTACCGTATGGACTCGCGTAAAGGCCGTAGTTATTTTTCACAATTTTTACGAGGTGAGGCCCTTAAACGGGACCCAACCATTTTGTTCGGTCCCGTCTTTAAGGGGTGATACTAGCTGCCTCCGATACTATATGCCGCTACTAGATGGCTCTCGCCATCTTCTCGTCATCGACTCGTGCGGCCCTTACACCACTCTATATAGGGTAGTACTGTTCTGGCGTCACTTCTATTACATGGCCACGATGATGACACCGGCGACTGATATGCCAACAACAATATAATTTAAAATGAAAGAATGAGATCGTGAAGACTGTCTGTCAGTATCGCTGTTAGAAATTTGGAAATCGAAATAAAATTTAGCGATAACTGGACAAGTTAACCTATACCTACATATTCGGCATGCTACTCCATGTTTATTATGTGATTAGAGATAAAACAAACATATTGACAGAAAAAAGAACGAACCCAAATGCAAACACTCTATTTTACAGTCTCCCAGTGAGGTCTATATCCCGAATAAATGATACAGAATTGCCTTAGTAGCGCAGCGGCAAAACACCGCCATGGCCCAATGACAGCTGTTTCGTAATCGATGCTCAAATTAAACTTTTGATATATATAACAAATAACGCTAAAAGCGCTCGTGAACTATTTGTGCAGGCTTCGGTGCAGACTGTCTGATATTTCCTCCCCTCCCGACCGGGAGCGTCTGCCCTGCTTCTTATATTCAAGTCAGTGCACGTTCTTGCATATACACTCTTGTGCGCAGCGCCAAGAAGATGTCAACGAAGCTCGCAGTAATATGCGAGTGCATTCGGGGCGCTCGGTGCTGAAATATACGCGTGCGCCGTGTACGTGTAATACACCGCGGGCTGGTTTGGTTGCGAATCGAAGGAAGGCACATTAAGAAAGGCGGGAACGATTATTTAAGCCAGCCCCGGCGTAGACACAACGTCCTGCGCGCTGACTTGGGCAAGGGTGCACCCCGCGCGAGGGCCTGGGCGCAATTTCAGAAGTTCATGGCGAGCGGGACGCGTCGTGCATAAATTTCGCCCGCGTCGATCGCCGAGAAGCGGTGTGCGGGCCGCAGGCCGTGCTCGGCCCGAAAACTCGCATCACGTCGACGTATTTCGTTGCTATCCTTTTTTTTTATTCGATTTTTCGTGCATACGCGTATGAACAGCTAGGAGAATATGAGTGAACGGAGGGTCGCTTACTCGTGCCTTCTTGCGATAGAGATATAGAAGAAGCCTGCGCCTTTAATACCGAATAAAGAGAGAAAATGACCGGAGTGTGGAAAGAAGAAAAAGAAAAGGAAAGAAAGAACGATAATCGAAAGAATCGAACCTTTATCCTGGATCCGGCGGAGTGACGCGGCGAAGGTGTATGGTTACGCACTTTATCTGCGCTAACCCACGCGAGTCTCGGTCGTTCATTCGAATCGTCCGGCGCGACGCAATTCTGGGAAGAGACGCGAGAAAGATGCTAGAGGGTGGCGAGGGGATGACGCAAGGAAAGGCACGTCGAGCTGGGGGGAAGAGAAGTCACGTGGGGGAGGGGAGAAGAGGATTTATCCGCGGCCTGGCGTCCGAAAGACTGCAGTCGTGTGCACAGCCCGGGAGGTTGCAGCGCCCGCCGTCCTCCGTGGTCCCCGCGTACGGGCGCAATGCCTGCTCGCTCCGCGCGAGCGTCATTGCCTGGGCGCCTGTATAAAGTATACTACCACTACTACTGGTTCCTAATGCTAGGGTCGCCCGGCGCGCGAGGGCAACACTGGGGCGGTCACGTAGGCCGGCTTTGATTTAGTGTGACACCGGTGCGCCGGCAGGGGCGAAAGATGCCCACGAGAACAAGGCGAGACCTCTGTTCGGTTGTTAGTGGTGGTTTCAGGGTAGAAAAAAAAGAAAGCTCTTCTTGTTTCTGGGCTTATCTTTTAGTCAGCTTCGTCTAGACGGTGGAAGGAGCTGCCTATGAGCCGGCGGAACGTTGCCTCAAGAACTTATATTTTAGGGACAGCTTTTCTTTGGTTTATAATCTTTCCTTTTTTTCTCCTTTCCTTGACTTACGTTCTGGTTTACGTTAATGACAAAGCTCCTTTTTTTTTTTTTTTCAGTCAGCGAGTCGTCGTCCCCGGGGGTCAGAAGGCTGACGTCTTTGAACTTTTTTGCCCGGTCATGAAGAGGTAGGTAGGTATAGGTCTGGGGGGTGGTTGTGTGTGAAGGCGTCGGAGCAAATATTGCGAGGGTTGCGGCGGTATTCACGGGGCTGGTTATCCTCGGCCCGAAACTGGCAATTGAGGCGTATAAACTATTGGCCACCCGCCTCCTCTCGTCAGTTGGTTTAGCATAAATACGCGCAAAAGCGACGAAAAAGAAAGAGAAGGAAATCAAAGAAGCTAGAACAAAGCGCAACGAGCCGAGGTCTATGCCCTCGTCGAAGCGTATACGAGCCCTCGAGGGCCAGGAGAGAACGATCGATTCGGATACTGCAAATTGAAGAAGAGAGATACAAGGAAAATAATAAATCACCTCTTTTTTTCCAGGAAGTGACACGCCTGTATACCCTTGCCTTTTTAGTCTTCCTTGCATTTTGTTTTTTTCGCGAAGAAGCAGGCTCTCCGAATTTATGCAGCTATGCACGTACAGTCAGTGCCGAAAGCAAAGCGGTGCAACTTTGGAGAGGTCGAGAGTTCGATTTGGTGAGCGACAAAACTTCGCGCTGACCGTGGTGTACTATATACGCAGTGAGTAAGTCCGAGTACCGTTTATCTTCGCAAAAAGCAGAAAGGAATTCGTAGTGTATTGTTAAAGGACGACCCTGAGATCAGATGAAGCTCTGAGGGGAAAGTGGCCTCATATGAACAGGATAAAATACTGCCGCGTATGTTATCAACAACAGTCACAAAACAAATTAAAACCTAAAATTAAAGACAGAAGCGAAAAGAAGATTGCGAATTGACGAGAAACATACGGAACGCTGATAAGAACATGGGCATGTAGAATTGTGATTTATGTTACGCAGATGTAGTCGTGATCAAGTTGCTTGGAATCCGCAAACCCAGTCGTTGGGGGTTCTTGCAGTCAAAGGATTATAATCGTACACAGTTGCCGGATCTAGGCCTATAAGTTATGTTGTGATTCACCGCAACGTTTCTTTCTTCTTGCACGACTATCCTCTCCTGAAAATATACAGGGCCGCCCCACATAACTTGAGCCAAGAATTTAAGTATGAAAGGCGCGCCGAAAGTGAATTGAACCGAACGCATACTATTCGCAATAGCCTATAGTAACTCAAACAATTTTTGTTTTCCCCATAAGTCACTAATTAATTAAGTTTAATTACCCAACTTTTTAATTATTGGCTGAGGACCCCAAGTATGATATGTACATTTGTAAAGCACCTTCAGAATCCACCGATCAAGTTGTTTCCTTTATGATAATAAAGCCCGCGAAATATGAAAATAGCCACGTGACGGGAGCGTTTGCGCAGTGGTATCGTGCTGCTCTCAAGCGTGCGTTCGGTGAACAAGGTCGGCTGCATCGTGATTGGTGTCGAGGAAGCGGCAGGGCGTTCTTTATCTCATCGGCAGCGCTCGGCCAGCAGCATGCATTTTCGCTGTCATACGACGGGAGGCGACCCTGTTCACGGAACGCACGCTTGAGAGCGGCACGATACCACTGCGCGAACGCTCCGTCACGTGTTTTTTTTTTTTTTCGTAGTGTCATGTGCAGGGATGTTTATCAGAAAGAAAGTCCATAATAATAATAATATTTGGGGTTTTACGTGCCAAAACCACTTTCTGATTATGAGGCACGCCGTAGTGGAGGACTCCGGAAATTTTGACCACCTGGGGTTCTTTAACGTGCACCTAAATCTAAGCACACGGGTGTTTTCGCATTTCGCCCCCATCGAAATGCGGCCGCCGTGGCCGGGATTCGACCCCGCGACCTCGTGCTCAGCAGCCCAACACCATAGCCACTGAGCAACCACGGCGGGTAGAAAGAAAGTCCAGTTTGCTATCCTGCGCAGGGGGAGGGAGAAAATAATGTAAGGCTATAGGAAAGGAGAAAGATGAGCTTGAAAACAGAAAAAAATTACGCAGGTACAACGCACATCGTGGAACCTATGTGAAGCGAAGGTTTTTGTGAAGCGGTTAATAAAGTGTTACAAATTTGCCCATTTCTTTCCTGTGTCATAGGGTTAAACGGAGCTGGCGCGCGCGCCTGTGCTATTACGCGCAATGTAACAGAGACGGCACGGTAATCATCTCAAAGAGATATATAGTTGGCGTTGGCACGATTGTCACGTAATGGTTAGAGCGTCGAGCTGCTGTGCTGGGGAACCGTGGTTCGATCCCACCATCGGGCGCGTAATTCACATATTTTTTTTTAAGTCTGAGCTATTCCACAACGCAGTAGGACCCTGCAACCACGGTCAGTCAAGTCCATGAGAGTTTGCTTTAAGGGCCTAAAGGAATTCTGAGCCGGTACAAGTCACTTTCCCAGCTAATCTCACACCGCCCGTACAGACCACAGAAAGCGAAACTATAGGCGCCATTAGCGCATGCGTCTGTTGTGACCAGTCTATGATATATTTTTTTTCCCGACAGTGACTGGCTGTCCGCTGTCGTGCTAAAAAAATTGGGCCGATCCACAGTAGACGTTCTATTGTTTCAACACAGCCGCAAGTGTCACGTGTCACTGGTGGATCCGTAACACTGTAAACCGATTTGGCCCCCATGAGGGTGCAAATCGGTTTGCAGTGTACGAAGCGGGAGTAGTGCCAGTCTAACCCTTTGGTTAGTCTGGAACTGTTAACAAGGGCGCCACACACACCATTTTCGTTAAATATGTGTTTTTGGTGCAAGTAAAGAAGAAACTATAGACAATACAGAGAGCTATCTTTATTTTATTTTTTTTTCGCTGTGGTCTTGTCTATCTTTTTCATCTCGGTGTACTTGCGCTAAAGAAATCTTTTTTGAAAGAAATGCTAGCCCCTCCTGTATCAACAACGTCATCACCACCAGCAGCAGCTACATGGCTTGGCGCGTAGACAGCGCTTGGTGTGAGACTTGATGCATTGCACAAGCTGATCTTTTGCTTAGGCGACCTCTACCAGGGAGAATTGTACTTCCAGAGTGTCGGTAAAGAGCAGCCATCGAATTGTTGGATGGGTTTCGATTGAATAGGCTATAGGTGCACGAAGTGCGGCGATCTCCGTGGCGGATAATATAGACGTCCGCTGGCAGAGTCTGGCCAAAATTGTTGTTCTAGTAGATGAAAGAGAGAGAGAGAGAGAGAGAGAGAGAGAGAGAGATAAAAAAAAGAAAAGAAATCCAGTGTGTTACGTGCCAAAAAGCCACGATCTGATTATGCGGCGCGCGCCGTAATGGGGTACTCCGGATCAATTTCGACCACCTGTGGTTCTTAAACGGGCAACCGAATCTAAGTACACGAGCGTTTTTGCACTTCGCCCCCATGCATCGAAATGCGGCCTGCCGCGGCTGGGATTGGATTCCGCGACCTAGTGCTTAGCAGCTCAACATCAAAGCCACTAGGCCACCACTACGGGTGGCGCCTACGTTCGTAATACGTTGAGTTGTGCTCATGCGCAAAACATTCTAGATTATGGAGCTGGAAATCGGGTATCAGCCTTTATCATTTCGCAGAAATCATCCAAGGTATATATATATATATATATATATATATATATATATATATATATATATATATATATATATATATATATATATATATATATATATATATATATATATATATATATTGTGGAAGTGCGTACACGAAAGCCTTACGAATGACAAAAATGCATTGGACCGAATCTGTTTCTACTTAGCAAATTGTACAATTAATCTTGTATTTAATGCACGTATGTTTGTAATGTGTGCTCTGTACGTGTAATCCACGCTGTTGATATGCGTGTATACTATATTTTGTGATATGCTACCTTGCCGTTGAGCAATGTACGGGTGGCAGGGCCTTAGGCAGACAATGTTCTGCCTTTAGCCTTGCCATCCAAGACTTTTACTGTGTCTAAATCAATGCTGAATAAATAAAATAAAATAAAATAAATACAAGAAAACGTGGAAACGGGCTGCAGATTCCCTTTAATTAACGCAGGGTTGTTTCGCTAGGTCACCTTGATTATGCACTTTCGTTCAGGCAAAAAACATAGCAGTGGCGCGGGCACAGGCTTTGCGCCAGGTTCACGTACACTTCTTTCTCCCTGCGTGAAGGGTCATTCAAAGTCTTCTTCCCTCGCGTGTAACGCCGCCGTTAGTCCTCATGTGTGGAGTGGTTAGGCACTATATAGTATGGAACTTAACTACCATGATATGCGCAGATGTGCCGACGAAATTAAGTGCGCACAGTGTAACAGAAGAAAAGATTGTTGGGTGTATAGAGGAAGAGAAAAGGGCACTTATGTGCGCCGAAGGCCATGGCGTACGCATAGTGCAGGGAAAGGCAGAAACTCCCATATTTTAATGATGGCCAAAAAGAAAAAGGAAAAGTAGATTGTCTGGGACTGCGGAGATGCTTTCTGCGTGAGTTCGTTTCAGTACGGTGCACAGTTAAAGCGATCTGACCGAGAGGGGAAATCCAAGGAACCGGACGCTTAGAGCATAAGTGCTCGTTTATAAGCACTGCAGGACTGCATAAATTATAGCGTAAAACGCGGGTCGACGTGAACAGAGGGCAAAACGCGCCAATATTCACTTAAGCTAGAATGTCACACGTTCATATATTTCTCTAATGGATAAATTTCTTTTTTTTTTCTGGTCATAAAATGTTCATTGGTTAAGAAAGTATACGCATATATGTATACGGCGGCCGTGACATAAGGCATCGAATGGCTTATGCAGTTTTCCGTCTGCGTGTTTTAATTCGCAATATGTGTCGAAGCCGACCAGCCGCGTAATCCGGCTTTGGCGTTTACCGCGCTGATGAGCTCGAGGTTGCTCCGGGATTCGAACCTGGCGGCGCGGCCTCATTTCGTTGGGGGGCGAAATGCAAGTACACTCGTGTATAGTTAGATTTAGTTGCGCGTTAAATAACCCCAGGGTAGGTCAAAATTACTCCAAAATCCACCACGAAGGCGTGCCTCACAATCCGATCGTGATTTCCGGCAAATAAAAAAAAAGCCCGGCGCCGCCATCTTGAGGCGATTCCCTCTTCCGACCCTATATAGCATACCCGTATTCGCGCTTGGTCAGTGGTCGGAGCGACGTTCCGTCCACGTTATCAATGCGGTCAAACAGACCGTGAACAGTGGATGATAGCAGTAACATTGAACCGAGCGGAAGGCATCGCTACAGAATGGTGTCCCAGAATTTAAATTATCGTGTCGAAATAATTTTTGCGGGTAATTAAAGCATAGAAGCACGCGTTCAGGGAGATCTGTCTCCTTCTATCAGCTGTATACTGAGTGGAATTGTCACTAATTCTATTTATTTACTTTGCACGATACACTTTCAGCTCTTTTCCTTAAAGATTGACTTCGATGATGTCTGGCTGTACCTTAACATTAATATATATATATATATATATATATATATATATATATATATATATATATATATATATATATATATATATATATATATGCAAGAAGAAACTGGAACCGAGGGGCCCGATTTTATTTAGTGACAATCATATATAGCCCAACAGGCAATTACACCAAGGAAAGCAGAGAGCAAATTATGTGTAGTTCTTAAACGAAGTGTAGACATGGTTAACTTAATGGAAATGAAAGTTGATGAAGAAAACAGCTGGCCTCATGCGGGATACGAACCCACGTACTCCCATTACGCATGCTATGCGCTTACCAACTGAGCTACCACGGCGCCGCTTTTTCCGTCCACTTTCTTGGGCACTCAAATAGTTTCCTGCAATAATTACCAGAAGGAACTCTGGCGCTGCGATCGTTCAGTCACTATGGTAATGATGGTTAGTACGTGAATTTTTCCTATCTTCGTTCTTGTCGTTTTGTTTACTATGCTTTATCTGCCTTCATTGGCGCATAAATATGGCCGGGAAGCGTGTGCGCGTGTTGATAGTGATGCTGATGATTTCCGCATAATGGCGCATACCCAACGATGGCGGATTCCATGGCCAAGAAGCGGATGGATACATATCGTTCCACCAAGCAGCCATATTGAGGTCGATCCCTGTGTGTTGGTCATAATCATCTACTATGGCACGTACCCACAGCGAGGGATCGGCCACGGAGCACGTCCGCGTGTTGATAATAATGACGATGGTTGGTTTACATGCAGGGGCGCAACGCCAAGAAGCCATCGTGCCATCTTGGAACGCATCGTGCCACCGCCAACTATGGCTCTTTGAAGTGATCGCTGCCTGTTGATGATGATAGTAATCTACACATCATCGCACTTAACGGGCGATCGGCCAAGCAGTGGCCCGTGCATTTAAAATAAATAAGAATGGGTGAAGAAATAGAAGCCAAAATAAGATTTATCGCAATGTGTATCCCGGATGCGCGACAGCACATGTGCGAGCCCGTTACCTTTATGCCAAAGACGCAGGAGCGAAATGAGTAAAATTATAGCATTCTATTAGCTGCTTCACGAAAGCTTACTCTTCACATAGAATTGAACGTGTGCGTTGGATCAGCAAGATCTTTTTTCTGCTTTTTCTATTCCCCCTTTCTCTTACTACTAGTGTAGGGTAGCAAACCGGACGCTCGTCTGGTTGACCTCCCCGGTTGTTCTTTCCTTGATTTCTCTCTTTCTCGATCGATCTAGACTTTCAAAAGACTGTCAAAACTATTTTGGTCCTCTTAGCGATTGCAGGCTGCCAATTAAACGATGCGAAGAACCGATGGCACAGTCGGCCGGAGCGTCAGTTTCCAAAGCGCTAAGCCCCATGTTTGAAGCCCGCTAAGGTGTCTAACGAAATGCTGCTGAGGGGCTGCTATTGCTAGCTGAAACTCCCATAATAATTTTGTCGTTGCCATGACATCATGATGATGGTAATAGAAGTTCGGCCACGGCAACAATACTAACTAATTCGCAAGGTGCCTGCAGCACCTTTGTCTCTAAACCAAACTCAGGGAAAAAAATCAACCTTGAAAAACAATTCTCCTATATGCTCATGACTATTTTTGAAATGATGATGGCAGTAAATTGTCAGTGAGATCTACCCTCGCACAGCCGGTTTCGCTTGTACGTATTAAAAAGAAAATGGTCTGGTGAGCTCTCCAATTGCGCCCTCGTTATGATGTCGTGCCGACGGGACCGAATGGAGCCACCTACCGATATACGCAAAAAAGAAAGAAAAACACTTAAAAAAGCAACATCGCAGGCCATTAAGAAAGATGACAGCTCGTCCACTGTAAGGGCACGATTGTCGCTATGAGCGTGCAGAAGCAGTGAACGACCAAGAAGACACAAACATACAGAAGACAAAAGGAAATCAGGATAAAAGTGTTGCGAGAGCACGGAGCCCACAATAAGGCGAACAGAAAGTTGCTGTCTGGTGCGCTCCGATATGTATATTTCGGGGAGTCCGTGTAATGACATTTCATGCGCACGGAACAAACGTGCGTGGACACGCTGGCGGAGTATATAGTTGCCAAGGAAAAAAAAAAAAAGAAAGACAGCCTGCGCTCGCGGAACAGTGCACAGCGTACAGCGTGGTTTCACGAAGGCGCGGCAAACACAGCGCATGCAAAGGTACCATCGCCAACCCCCCTCTTTTTTTTTTTTTTTTTCTTTCTCCGCCGCTCGCTACGGCTACCCAGGCCTCTTAGGATAATAGAAGAGCAACCTGGCGGCTCTGTTATTCGCGCACGCGAGCCTCCCGGACAGGGCAGGACAAAATGCGCGTGCAAAACGCGGAAAAAGAAAAGCGAGCGAGAGTACACAGACTCGAAAGTCCGCGCACTGCATGCGTGGGCATGAACGATGTAGTGGGTGCGTAAAAAAAAAACTACAAACGAAACAGAATTTATGGTAGGAATTAAGACTATAGTACAATGCGCGTTCCCTATCGCGCGCACGGATATCACGTGCATGCCAGACGGCTGCGCGCCATTTCCCTCGCCTCTCGTGCCGTTCCAATTTCTGCCAGCCTTAATGTCCACGTAAGCAGCATAAGCGCATATGCTCGTTCGCTGCAGGAGTGCGCAGCTCCTACGCGAAAACGCTTTCATTACGGACTGCGCTAGTGCAACTTCTACGCTACATAGAGGAGTAGTATAATGGACTCGAGACGAGGAAAGCAAACTGTGCTTAGTGAGTTTGTCGACTCACGTTCATCGTGTGTACACACTCTGACATATGGGTTTTGACGTTTAGGGCTAGTGAGCAACGGTACGATGAATTCCAGCTTCGTCATATATGTATATGCAAGTCCTCTATACTCTCGCCGATCTCTAGTGACACAGTGCACGCTATAGCCACCAATAAAACCTCACTAAGTAGAAAGCCCCGCGAAGACAGGAGAAAATCGGAGCTTTAGTGCTATAAAACGCGTTCACTGTTTTGGTTTTCGACGCTGGCCATTTTTCTTTTTTTCGGGTTATCACTGTTACCGAGCTGTCACCCCACGCTAGGCGCGCTATACTGTACATCCGATACTTCTTGAATGCATGCTGTCACCGATCCCACTGCGACAGAGCCTTGCTTAATCAGATTGCGCGTGGGAGTCGAATGGTGCTTATGCATTATCGCATGTAACCGAGCCCCAGTGATTATTATTGTTTTATTTATTTATTTTGGTGCAGAAGCACGGGAAGGCACCGGCGTATACTCTGGAATGTGCGGTCATACATGTAAAACTAGCAGATGAACTTGACCCGTCAGTTCAACTTCGACGACCGACAACGGTTACCGCCACTGTCGTTGTGATTCGAGTGTGACTTGTCCTTCAGGCCTTAAGTTCACTCAATAAACGGTGTATATATAGACTCCAAACTCAAGTTTATGGCAATGTTTGGTTGACAGACAATGTATAGTGCATGCGCTCCGGGCAATCTGACTACCTGGTGTTCCTCATGTAAAGGCGCGCCCCCAGCGTTTGGTACAGATGAGCGCGTTTTTATTGATATACCCTGTCCATATCGAAACACTACCATCGCGGCTGGGAATTCAACCTGAGACGTATAATAGTCAGTAGCAAAATGGCGCCGCAACTAACGCGTCAGTTGTGTCTCTAAGAATATGCCGCTGCGTGTACGCAATACTTGAAGCGACGAATATCGTCGCTTAGGAGATGGCCCACAAGGCGGTCACGTGCTCAGATCCTGTCTCTGTGCTTCAGGAGTAAGATTACTCGCACGCACACACACCACACAAACACACACACACACACACACACATTGTTTATTATTTGTTTTGAACACACATACACATATATACAGTTAACAGGAAAGGGAAGGCGAGGAGCAGGCTGGCAACTGCCACCGGAAGGGGCACAACGCCTGCCTACTCTTCTGAAGGGAGGTGACAGCAACACAGAAATGGAAGATAGGAAGGAAGGGAGGAAAGAGGAAAGGAAGAGCAACAGGACAAATCTAAAGACTAAAGTAGAACACAGTACACTAGCTCGTTGTTCCGCCGAGTTTCGACTCTGCAGCCGGAATTAAAGTGACGCCGCATCGAACAGCCTCCACAATTATCAATCACATCCATAGCTAGTTTGCTACGCGGCTAATTGTGCGCTCCACGATGAGACGCCAAGTATAGCTGCACGCAATCACCGTTTCACTGGTAGTCGGTTCACAATATACACTACAAGGTGTTTAAACCCGCCACTTCCCATCTTCGAAGGAAGAAGCGTTAGGACACAGTACAGATCACACACAGTAGGGCCGGTCACGGAAGGTCACGCTACTACAGAATGTTGAACGTTCACGCTACAAACGTGAACTTAAGTTAGTTAGCTCCAGAAAGGTTAGTAGGGCGCGATGGGCCTGATCACGTTTAGATGCACAATCACTGGGGTATAAGCATTCCTCGAGTGTCGCACACCGCAGGCCAAGGAGGTGATAGTTTCTCACTAGCGACATGCGCTGCGCACTGAAAGCGGGACACTCAAATATAAGGTGCTGAAGTGTCTCGTAGCAGCCACAAGACGCACAGAATGGACTTGCCACACGCCCTTGTCTGTATAAACGGTCGTGCACGTTCACGCAACCAACCCTCAGCTTGAGCAGTTGTGCTCTAGCGCGACGAGGCAAGCCTCGACCACGAACACGGGGCGGGAACGTTCCATTTGCGACACGCTGATCTGGATGCTGCTTAAGTAGGTGGCGACGTATCAGGAGACGAGCGTCATCAAGCTTGCACAGAATTTCTGGGCAGTCACAGTTGTTATGAGCGCAACTTGAAGCGAGCCGATCAGCTTCTTCATTTCCGGCGATTCCTACGTGTGAAGGTATCCATTGAGCGACGACAGATACCTCACGTGATGTAATTTTGCTCGCAGAGTCAGTAATGCTGCGCAAAAGTGGGCAATCAAGCGCACTGCGTTGTAACCTGCTAAGGGCAGCACGGGAGTCCGTAAAGATGACAACTTTCGATGTAGTTAACTCCTCTTGCACGTATTTCAATGCAACATTAATCGCTGCTAGTTCTGCAGTTGTTGACGAAACTGGATGAGGTATTTGAAATATACGTCGTACTTTAGTTGAAGGGCAGAAAAAAGCTGCAGAGGCGCCTTGACCGTCGTTGTGTACAGATGCATCTGTGAAAACTTGAAGATAATCTGGAAACTTTTCGAACATGTGAGACTGAGCCAATTGGAATATTGCCGAAACAGCCATATCAGACTTTTTGTGCATGTCAGGGATTGTGAGGTAAATGGGAAGTACGTGTTTCGTGATACCTTTTGGAGGCGGAGACGTATCTGAAGCAGCATGTTCAGAAATGGTAGTGATTTTCATAAATAAAGCCGCCATTTTTCCCATTCGAGATAACGGGCGGTTAATGAGACGATCAAGGAGCGATTGACCATTCGATGCGCGGTGCAGACGCTCAATATGATACAGAGCTCTCTGATCTGCTTGCAGCCTCAGGGGTAACTGATGCGCTTCAGTGAGTAATGCAATAGATTGCGCCTCACGAGGTAATCCAAGCATTAGTCGAAGGGCAACGCGATGATCTCGCTCCAGTTGGGACATCAAACTATGTGGTATGTTCAAAATTGGTAATGCGTACAGCATGCCTGAGAGTACAGATGACTGGTACACCTGAAGAGCCGTTGTTTGGTCGCAGCCAGCACCTCGAGCAGTCAAGGCGGCCACATACTTAAGGAGGGAGTGCGATTTGCGTCGTGCAGATTTAACGGCAGGACGCCAAGAGATGCGATCATCCACAATTAACCCCAAATAACGGTGTTGTCGCACCCAGTTTATAGGCGTTTCGTCAAGATACAGTCGGCACATCGTTCGACGAGCGCGTTGTTTAGGGTGATATGCTATTGCAGCCGACTTAGCAGGTGATATGAGCAGGCCAACTTCACCCAAATACTCCGAAGTAGCGTTGAGAGCTCTTTGCAAGCTTGCACGAAGCCGCGGACCAAGGTGCGAAGGGCCGCTTATCCACAGAGCAATGTCATCTGCGTAGACAGCTATGCTCACAGGGAAATCAGTGTCCCGAGGCAAACGACTTGGAAGTGCGGCGAGTACGGTGTTAAACAAAAGCGGCGATAATACGCTGCCCTGTGGCACACCGCACTTCACATTTCTGTATTCACTAGTTACTCCTCCGACACGCACTTTCATATGGCGCTCCGATAGAAAATTGTGCACAAATTGTAGCAGACGACCCGAAATTCCCGCGGTTGCAAGAGCGAAAATAATCGCCTTATGCGGAACTGAATCGAAAGCTTGCTGTATGTCTAGGAAGAGCATGTAGGCAGAGTGCTTGTTTTCTTTAGCAAATTCGAGTGCTGAGACAAGGTCTGATATGCTGTCCAGAGCCGAACGGCGGCGCCGAAAGCCACTCATGACATCAGGGAAAAAATTCAGCTCCTCTAGCCTGACATCTAAACGAAACAAGACCATTCGCTCCATTAACTTGATGACATTTGAAGTTAGGGATATTGGTCGGTAGGACTTTAGGTGCCTTGCAGGACGCCCGGGCTTTAAAATTGGTATTACCACGGACGATTCCCATTCAGCAGGGATTACACCGGCTCTCCATACTTCATTATACTCGTCCAATATACGGTCATGGAAACTCTTATCAACGTTCCGCAATGCTTGGTACGTCACACCATCTTCGCCTGGAGCAGTGCGGCGTTTGGAGAGGCTCAGCGCGTGTCGCAGCTCCTCAAGAGTGAAATCTGCCTCATCCATCTGGCAGGCTGGACCGTAGGAAGCGGTTATGGTGCTGTGACTTGTCAAAGAACGAAGGTCGCTAATTGTGGTGTCACTGGATGCAGAAGAGACGAAAATGTCTGCGAATGCCTCCGCTATTACTTTTGGTGACTGGTTAGTCGCTATGCTCAATGCAGCCGTAGGATTCTTGCAGATTTGAGGAGTGCGGAGAGCCTTCAGTATGCGCCATACATTTCCAAAACCACTTCCAGTGTGCAACGAACTACACAAAGCTTCCCAGCTCTTTCGACGAAGCTGTTTGGTATGCCGCCGTATGGCTGCATCAATGCGATTGTATATAGTCCAGTCGGTGCGTCGTTTAGAGCGCTGTGCCCGTCTATAAGCGCGCCGTCGACATGCGCGGAGCCGCAAGAGCTTTAGATCGGGATTTGGTTTGCCGATACTCCGTCGTCGTTGTACTGTAGCTTTCCGTAAGCACTCACTCATAAGTTTAAATAGGCTGTCTTGAGATGGTGCCTCTGAGATCAGCTGTCGGAACTTGTCCCAGTTAGTCACTGTATAAACGACATCCTGGCGACCCGCAGTATGTGTTGGTGTTAACCAAATGGGAAGGTGATCTGAGCCCCACGGGTCGGGTTCACATGACCAGGCTAAGCACACATCTCTCGTTGATATCGCAAGGTCTATAGTGGAATGCTCCTTTCCTCTACCTATAAATGTAGGTGAACCGTCATTCAGTAATTGGAGATCATTCTTGATAATGATCTCGTTAATCTCTGTCCCACGATTGTCTTGGGGACGGCTACACCATCGTGGATGGTGGGCATTAAAATCTCCGCATAACACAAACGATGCCCCACACCGAGACAATAAGCTCTCAAGTAGCGAGGTATCGGAAGAACGTGTAGGCCTGTTGTATATGCTTGCCACCGTCGTACACACACCTCTGAGGCTCACAGTAACAGCTACACACTCAAACTCATCGTCACAGATGCAGTCTGTGTCAATAACCGCGAAGTCCAAGTCAGCACGAACGTACACTGATGTTTTTGAAGCATTGCGCGTATGCGCCGCCTCCACACACTGGAAAGAGCCACAAGCTGGTTCGGCACATCGAGTGTTGTTACTGTGGACACCCACGAAGCCTGGCAATCGATATTCGTCTTTTCTTATGTTAGTTTCCTGAAGGGCTATAACGTCTGGTGGAGTCTTCATAGCGATTAGTCGAAGGACTAGATCAGCGTGGCGCGGTCGCATCGACCTGACATTCCATTGCAGCACAAAGAGGCGAGGCTGCTGACAACTGTTAGAATTGTTTCCGGTAAAACGTCTAGCGAAGGCCGTCGAGGACAGGAACGAGTGCCTCCAAAAGTTGCTCTGCTGCTGACGCTGCTGGTGTCTGGCGACCGGCGATTAGAGATCTGATGACGCTGACAAGCATCTTTAGAAGATTGACAAGTTGCACATCGTCGTTGGCTGATACCGGTTTAGGTAATGTGTTTGCAGTTCTTTCCACCGTGGTCGAAGTCTTTGTAGATACTTGTTCCGACGGTTTCGATAGAAGCGCTGGCCACGATGTGTCTGAGAGGCAGAAGTTCCGCCCCCCTACTTTCCGATGCGTTGTGTCTTTGTCACTCTTTGAACGCGCTGCCTTTCCAGTCGCTGGGGCAGCACTACGGCGACGGGAGCTTTCGTCTCCTGCTGCCTTCTTTTTGGCTTTCTCTTTTAGTGCCTTTACTTCATTCTTCAATGTGGGACATCCTTTATCTGTTGCCAAATGTTCACCATTACAGTTAGGGCACCGATATGCCTGACTTTCACAGGAATCTACATGGTGATTCCCACCGCATTTGGCACAGACCAAATCTCTGGTGCAAAAGCCCTGAACATGACCAATCTTAAAACATTTATGGCATTGCAAAGGCCGTGGTACGAAAGGTCGAACAGGATAGCGCACAAGTCCAGCCTTTATATGACTAGGCAGCTTTCCAGAGGCGAAAAGTATCTTCATACACTTTGACGAGCCTAGCCTTCGAACGCTAATTATTTTGCATGGTGGCGTGCAAACGATCATGTTCTTAAAAACGTCGTCTTTGAGATCCAAGTCCACATCAGATACGACACCAGCTGCTATATTTGTACCCTGTGGTATGTAGGGACGAGTGTGGACCCCACATATTTCAGACAAACCAAGTAGAGTTTGCACCATCTTGTCATCAGTTGTGTCAACAGCAATGACATTTTTCCAGGGGTTCACGCGAACCTCTTGGATTAGTCCAGGGGCAAGTTTGAAGAAGAAATCATTAAGTTTCTGTCGAGAGATAGCATTCAGGCTTACCATCGCGTCGACGGGAATGAAAGCTACTGTTGTAGTCTTGATGGTGTTGTATATGACAGTCCCTTCACTTGAGGACGATGACGGTGACGTCCGTCGTGGGCGGCGGTGCTTGACAGGTATGAAAGCATCCGAATCTTCAGATCTTGAGTCAGAAAGCTCGGAATCAGTAGCGTCGGATCCTACTGCCGAACTGAGCCGCTTCCGAGCCGCGGGCGGTCTATGCTGACCGCCGGACGTGTCCAAGACCATATCTTCCATGGCAAGCTCCGCGGGGAGGATCTCCCAGCAGAGTAGAAGACTGCAGGGTTCAGCACAAACGTCGTTGCCTGTTACTGATGCACGAAAATAAGGTAAATAGAGGAAAACTGCAGCACCAGAAGAAAACCAGCAACCGAGCACAGTAACTTCGTCGTCGTCTCCCACACACACACACACACACACCACACAAACACACACACACACACACACACACACACACACACACACACACACACACACACACACACACACACACACACACACACACACACACACACACACACACACACACACACACACACACACACACACACACACACACACACACACACCACAAACACACACACACACACCACACAAACACACACACCACACAAACCTACGCACACCACACAAACACACACACACACACACCACACACACACACACACACACACACACACACACACACACACACACACACACACACACACACACACACACACACACACACACACACACACACACACACACACACACACACACACACACACACACACTTAGGTTGTTTCAGCTCGCTTTGGTTACAGCGTAGCATTTCCACATGTACACCTTTGTCTTGGAATGCGCGAACCTGGGCCTACGTGCCGTGGTTCGCGAGGCTTGAGTGCTCGTCAACGATTAGAGAATGTATAGTACTTAACGAAGTCTACCGGTCTGTGACGAAGTTCCGTAGGGTGAAAAAATAAACGCAGTAGCGATTTAGCGGTAAATGCGAGCGAAATGCGTTAGCATTACGTCGCCCCTCTTTGAGGTCCCGACTCCATGATTTGAACCTTGCTCAGCACATTGCAAAGTGTTGTTCAGCAGGAGCTCACTCGACTCACGTCCTGCCTCTTCGAGGAGCCAAGGGACGGTGGTCCGGAGCAGACTACCGCCAGTTGCACTATATATGTATGCAGAGCTCCATCGCGCGACCGGCATCCCACACTTTGACACACTTAGTGCTAACGCATTAATAAAAACTTCGTCATTTTGTATCGTTGCTCCTATCGCAGACTATTGCGTCACCTGTAGACGTTTGCCTTTGCTCTTCACTACGTCGTTGCAGTGTGGAATGATGGCTGTGGTATTGGGCTGCGAAGCACAAGGTCGTGGGATCAAATCCCGGCCATGGCGGCCGCATTCCGATGGGGGCGAAATGCAAAAACACCCGTGTACTTCGATTTAGGTACACGTTAAAGAACACCAGGTGGTCCAAATTAATCCGGAGTCCCCCACTACGGCGTGCCTCATAATCAGATAGTGGTTTTGGCACGTAATACCCCATAATTTAGTTTTGGCATGGAATGGCTTTGATTCAGCAGCGACCGCGTTTCGCTTCCTGTTGACTGCATATTTTCTTTTTCTTTTTTTGTTACAGGCACTCTGCTGAACGGATATAGCTGACCGCGGCTGCTTCTGGGTTCTGCTGCTGATGCTGTCTTGACAAATAGTTCGCACACAGAAATAAAAGCACTTACGCGTCTGATGGTGCGATCGAACCTCGGTCTCCTAAGACAACAGCCTGATGCTCTAACTGTTCGGCCAAAATAGTTTATTATTATTATTATTATTATTATTATTATTATTATTATTATTATTATTATTATTATTATTAATGCATAGTTGGCATCAGATACAGAAATGCAACACTTGAGAATAATGCTAAAGACGCCTGGTACTGCTTGGCCGACAATATTCTATTAAAAGCACTTGAACTTTGTCAGCTCATTCAAACTACTGAACCTCTGAAGCTCCTCGCTCAATTATACACTTCCTTAATGTAAAGCAAATACTTTCTATAATGTTGTCCCGAGTAGAACGCGTGCACATTTATGTCGCATGTCTGACAACCATGCACACGCATTCACCCTATACGTATATGGGGAACTTGCACAGCCTATAGGCTGTGCAACTTAAGCCCCACACATGAACATATCGAGTGGCACCCCACCTTTGTTGTTCGTAAGACGGAAGGGGATGCCGTGTGGTGTTATCGCCAAGTCGTTTATCATTTTCAATGTGCTTCGAATCTGCATAATTTTTTCTTATCTTGTCGGAAGCAAACATGATAGCTGTACGAACAAAGAATCTTTTTCTTTTTTTAGTATGGTATGTCACAACAGGTTAAAGGCACTCTAGAGAAGTATTAAGAGGAAATTAAACTGTATTATAATAAGGTAAGCTTCTTCTATAGCAAAGCGACCACGCAGAGTTATTGTGAAAGGAGTCTTGGTAAGCTGGAAAGAAAAAAAAAAAACAATAGAGGCGTAGCGACGCCATCTTGAAATTCCCGCACTTGCTAGCACTGACGTCATAGATTATGGTGCTTCTGCTCGGGACTCCGTCCGGTTCCTAGCGGATCAAATCAATCAAGTCTGGGCTTCCGGCAGGGTCCCGCCGGAATGGAAGAATGCAACCACGGTTCTCATTCCAAAGCCCAACAAGCCCTCGGGCGTCGAGAACCTCAGACCCATATCACTCACGTCGTGCGTGGGTAAGGCAGCGGAACACGCCGTTCAGAACAGAATCTCCAGATTCCTCGAAAACAAGGGACTGTTACCACACACCCTCATGGGATTTAGACCCGGTCTACCAACTCAAGACACCATGATTTTAATCAACCACCAAATCATTGATGACCCGATTAGTAACGCCAAGGCCATTCTCGGGTTGGATCTCGAGAAAGCGTTCGATACCCTCTCTAACCAATACATTGTGGACATCATTTCCGAACTCAACCTCGGAGCTAGGTTCCACGCGTGCGTCAAGTCATTCTTGGATAACAGGACGGTTACGCTCTGATTTGACGACCTCTCCACGGAGACGCTCTCGCTGGGGAGCAGGGGCACCCCCCAAGGCTCGGTCATCTCCCCTATGCTTTTCAACCTTGCCATGGCGGGACTTTCTGAGAAACTCGGACAGATCCACGGGCTCGAGCACACCATACACGCAGATGACATCACCATGTGGGTCTCCAAAGGAACCCCTGGCACGGTGCAGGACATCTTGCAAGAAGCACTGAACACCACAGAAGAATTTATAATTCCCATAGGACTCAGATGCTCGCCTACCAAGTCGGAGCTGCTCGTACGCAGACCCACGCAGAAGGGCCGCAGGCCATACTCGTAAGACTTCGATTATAATCAGGAAATTACCGTACGAACCAATTCGGGACACGCCATACCATGCGTCGACAAAATCAGAGTATTGGGTACGATCGTAGAGACTAAAGACGTCAATGCCTCTACAGTTTTAGAAGCTCATTACCAAGACCAACAACGATATCGGGCTCATCAGAGGAATTTCCAATAGACACGCAGCGGCCTCAAGCAACATAATCTCATCAAACTCATGCACGCGTTCGTCACCTGTCACTTCGCATACGTTGCGGCAATGCTCAATTGGTCACGATCCGAAAGATACAGACTTAATGCCCAAATCAGAAAGGTCACCAAGCAAGCCCTCGGCATTCAGATCAGCACCAGCAACGAGAAGCTGGGGCACCTGGGCATGCACAACACCCTTGAAGAAATTGTCGAAGCCCAGCCGCGCGACCAGCTTGCTAGGCTTTCGACGACGCCTGCGGGGCGCACGATCCTATAAGGAAGCTAGGCTGTTGCTCAAGGAAACATAAAAAAAGACTTTGCGGACCTCCCACGGGACATCCGCGCCAAGATCACGGTCAGACCTATACCCAGAAACGTACATCCCGAAAACAACAGGGGCAGACGACAAGCGAGAGGAGAATTCCTCCTTAACCAAGCCTTGGCGAACCGCGAACGCTCAGCTTTTGTGGACGCGGCGGCATACGCGGGAAACAAAGCTTTCGCAGCGGCGGTTGTGGACGGCCGCGGATTCACAAGACATGCAGCCACAGTAATTGCAAGGAAGCCCGAACAGGCCGAACAGGTTGCGATCGCTGTTGCTCTCACCGACGACAATCTTTCCCATATCTACAGCGACTCCATAGCCGCTATCAGAGCTTTCCAAAAGGGCACACTCTGCGCACAGGCTCTCAGAGTATTCACAAAGAAAGAGATTAAGAAACACGTCATATACTGGTTCTCGGCACACTTAGGACCAAAGATCGGCGACGTCCCCAACCTTAACGAGGCGGCACACGAGGCTGCGTGCGCGCTTACAAACCGTGCGGCTTCACCCGACCACTCGGAGAACAAGGACGCCTTCACTACATACAATGAAAATCACTAAACACTGCTACCTACAACGTAGAGTGTACAGCACGCCAGACCGCACGCTCACTCGAGCTCAAGCGGTTAAACTCGGAATGCTGCAAACAGACACATACCTCACGCAAAACAGACTACACCATTACATGCCTGAGCTCTACGACAAGTCTTATTGCAGCAATTGCAATACATCCCTTAACGTATATCGTTTACTCTGGCCGTACTCGCAAGCTCACATAAACTCCGAACCGGACAAGCGCAAGTTTGAAGAAGCAATCCAGAGCGAAGAACTCGCTCCCCAACTTTGGGCCGTCCGCAGCAGCTCCACGACGCCGCCAGGAAGCTCAAACTCCCGATTCCGTCGTGGGAGACGTCCACTCCATCAGAGCCCAAAGCTATCGAGGCCTGCAGGACCTCGAATGAAGTTGATTTCCTTCCTTCCTTCCTTCTACTTGGGTCTAAAGTTACTTTTTAGTCGCTGAAGTAGAATAAATTTAGTTCCGAAGGAACCAAAACATTCAATCTGGCAAGTTTCCAGATCTTTTCACAACAATATAACTTGAAATCCGTGACGTCACACGGGCGTATTGCCGCCGGGATTGTAGCATGAAATTTACGAAAGGGAAACGGTTTTGTAATAATCACACTCAGTTTACCGATAGATGAGTGATAACATTGCTGTGACTAATACTTTATTAGTTTAAATTTATTCAGTGTTGTTCTTTGCTGTCCGGTCCTTTTAAAACAGATGACATCAAGACTGCTAAATTAATGATTTCTTGTAATAGAGAGCGAGATCATATATAATTTCTTGCATCCTTCAGGTACCTGAAAACTTTCTTGTTTTAACGATTGCGTCATCGAAGGCCTCTAGTATATCAGCACTAGAAGTGCTCTATCCAGAAACAGTCCAACAGTTCTTACTTAAACGTGCCGTTCAATACCACGTCCATGCACTAGCAATATGCCTTCCGTAGTCGGCAGTTTGTAACGAATATATATATACATGCGCTGCGTCTATACACAACGCGTCAGTGCATTCGTACGCACCCAAACTTCGCCGCTCTGTGTCTATACGGCGCCCGGGCCTCTAGCATCGAGGAACAGACCGTGTCCACGAACTGAAGCACAGCCGCTTTGTGCACTAATGAAGACGTACAAGATTCAGTCGAGTATACTACGAGAGAGAATGAAATTACGAGCGCGGTTGGCTGAAGGGATCGCGTGCCTCTGACATTCACTCCGTTCTGCGTCCTTGGATGCGCTGTATACGGAGAGGAGACCAGAGGCGAGTCCGCTTTCTTGTTATTATTATTATTACTCGGAGTATTATTAAGTTCTAAACTTGAACGCAAACTTCGTTGCGATGCGCACGTGTATACTCTGGCAGCGATAGCCCGTGACGAATTTTTTTTCTTCTGCCTATTTGTCTCATATTGTCTCTGGCGAGCTTTTGTCGTCACGCAAGCTCCTTTACAAATGGTTCTCCTTTGGGTTGAAAGGCAGGCTGACGTCTCTATCGTATACGCATGTCTTGTGTGGCATCATAGAATGTGCAAGCGCGCATTCTCCCCCCCTCCCCCCTCTTCTCCTCCCCTCTTGTCCCCGAAGTCAATGTCTGTGAGCTCTGCAGCCGGTGAAACGTTTGCTGTCAGGCGAACCGTGCAGATCATTCACCCTCCTTTCTTTGGCTGAATTAACATATTATTTCGTGCCGCCTTTATTAATGTCCGAAGCACATTCTTAATTCCTTCCTCCTTTTTTCCTACCATATAACTGCTAAGTTATAAAATTCATCGATGGGAGCTATGTGACGAATAAACACAGGTAGCATAAAGGCGTCCTGTCATTATGCCAGATATAGGGGAAAAAATACACCATGCTGCTGAGTACGAATCACAATACTAACTAATAACTAACTCAATAACGCATACAGTTCAGTTTACTACACTCGCAAACCCACTACAGACTGTGAGAGCTAAACGTAGCTTTTCTGAATTTTGCGCCGAGATCACAGCACTTTAGTACGTGAGGGCGATGTCACAGACTTCGAGCAATTTTTTTTTCGTATTTGGGCCGTTCTGGCTAAGGAAGTGTTCTCAATGCCTGCTTTGTTTCTTTGGCTCCTTTAGGCTGCAGTATAGCCCTTCTTTACCCATGAGCATTTAATCTGAACAAACTACATGCTGTCAATAACTCATGATGAAACCTGGCGCGAGCTCGTGCAGAACTTTCAAAACAGCGTCGCCACCTGTACGTCGTTGTTATGCCTATATTACGATTTTTACTGACAGAGCTTAGCTTAACCTTCCTCTATAGTTTCTGTAAGACCCGCGAAATATTTTAGGAAGTTCTGTGTATTGAAACTCACAACGTGGAGACGCAATGACAAAAAAAAATTTAAACCCAACTGCTACAGAATAACAGAGAACACTTGCTTCCTTGAAGAAACAGATTTCAAAGGTGATGATATGCAGACCAGGACAATATTTACTCTAAATGCTAAGTCTGCTTTCTGTAGGAAGAATAAAATAGTTGCCTGTAGCAGTCCTTCACATGCATCGCAATATTCCATGGCGCATTAACTATAATTCCATAATGTGTGCATTCTCGCAAAAGTAAATGCCTCAATTGAAAAAAGAAAAAAAAAGAATAGACATAATAACCACGAATGTATTCTTAGGTAACAAAAATTATTTCTTGCTTTTCAGCACCGTCTACCACTTTTAAAGCACATTACAAATATTTGTAAAAGTTAGCGCAGCGCTCCTAATCGCCAAACGGCTGCAGTGGGACAGTTGTCAAGTCCCAATGCAACCAGACGGCATGTCAATACACATGCCGTCTGAGATGTCTTAAAGTCTCCGAAAACAAAAAAAAAATCCCTGAACAAATTTAAACGTTTCCTTTCAAGACTAGTCGACAATATAAAGATCTAGGAAAAGTCATGGATGCCAAATAAATGTGAATCATCAATTTTCCACAACCATTTTCCGACCGCATGTACTATATATATACCAAATGGTCCTCGCTGCTCGCCACAAACTTCGTCGCGTCGTTCGTTTATTTTTTGGCACACACGTGTGCGTGCGTGCGTGCGTGCGTGCGTGCGTGCGTGCGTGCGTGCGTGCGTGCGTGCGTGCGTGCGTGCGTGTGGTATATGTTCCGCAGCAATTTCCAGCGAATTTCTGGAGCGTTCCCGATTTCTGAAGTTCAAGAAGAAGATCGCAAGTCAACCGCAGGCGTGAGCGAAATCAATTCTCTTAAGACAATGTTGGTGACTCCTTATAGGGTAAAAAGAATTTACGAGGACTAGCAGTTAGTACTTCAACAGCGATGGCGTAATATCTGCAGGCGGAACCTAATATGGCTCACTACAATCAACAACTTCAAACTGAATGAGCTCTTTAAGGGATGAGTATAGGCACTGTAATGAAAACGTCCCAGACACACACACAAAAAAAAGAATGAATGGATAAACACATTGATAAATTCGAAAATCATTCTGCCACACTTCATAATTTCTTCAATACGTCTTTTTCAATATACCCTCTGGCGTTTACGTTGTTATTTGCGTCGTTCTGCATATCCGTCCTTCATGCGCCGACCTTTCCGTATCATGCCTTTCAATACAGCTGCTGCTTTCTTCTTGCTTCAACTGCAAAACAACCGGGCCACGCTCCCTCTCTCGAATATCACGAAACCTGCGCACTTCGGCTCCGAAATATGAAAAAAAAAAAAAGCTGTTCGCAATGGAAATTAACACCCACGAATCGATCGATTCCGCCGCAATTTCCTAAATTGCGGTGGAAAACTCAGCGCGTTACCCAAGAATTGCTCTGTAATTCGCCGACGATTAAGTGCGCCTGCCACTCTCGCTTGACAGGCTAATTATTAACGAAAGAGTGAGAGAGAGAGATAACGTGATCTTAGCAAAGAGGGAAGAAAACGTAAGAATTGAACGAACGCTATTGAAGAGCGCCTGCTTAAGGCACAACGTGGAGCAAGGAATATACGAGACAGGTAATGAGCGACAGTGAATGCGCGGTGTTAAAGAAAAGATCAAATTAAACGCATACTACCGTGTGCACAGTTTGGATGTAACGCGAACTGTGCGTGAACTTAAAGCAGCAAGAGAGTTCGCGAGCTTCGGGGTACGGCAGCGTTCAACAGGGGTACATTTTCCATCTCTTTTGTCACGTTACCCGCAAATCCAGCCAGCCCTTTCAAAATCCCACTCGGCGCTCTCAACTCCCCCCCCCCCCCCCCAACTATCTCCTGCACGCACGCCTTGGTAGCCTATATACATGCAACTGCAACTCAACACGCTTCATTCTTTCTTGACGCCGGGCATTAAAGAGGGCAAGCATCCATCTTGCTGCAGGGAAGCCCTCCAGGCGCGCCTCAACAGAAACAGTGAGCTCGAGCGTTCATAAAGGGCGGGACATGTGTGTATAGCATAATACGCCTCCATTTTTGTTGTGTGTACACAGCATACGCGATTCTGCTTCTTGCAACACTTCGTCCAGGCGCATGCATGCGCCCTAAGCGAGCAAATCCCGCGTTCGTGACGCTAACCGATTCCTCAAGCGCCTGGAGAGAAAGCCTGATGCATGCATTACAGCAGCACGCGCCGCGAGCTGCCGCGGCCGTCGACGGCTCGCGTTCGCTGAGGTTTCGGGCCGTGCGTTGTTTTGTTGACGCTAAGCGCGCGCATGAGAAGCACGCGGCAGCAGCGAGGGTGTTAAAAGTTTCACCGCCTCCTTCAAAGTGTTGCGCGCGTCTGTGCAGTACAAAAGCGACTCGCGGGCGTCTCCACCCACGCCCTTAGCGTTATAAGCGCTTAGCGCGCGCTCAATTATGAATTCTTGTGCCGGTCGCCCCGCGAGCCGAGATCATTTTTATTCGGGTCGCAGCGCGATGTGTGCGCACACACACAACCGCCGTCCCGCACGCGAACGGGGCATTCCTTGAGTAAATATATATATATATACATATATACAGACATGCGCTCACCGTGTTCGTTCGCAGTGCTCGCTCTATGCATGCACGGAGTGGACCTCTTAAAGCATGCTTTCAGCGCTTTCGAAAACCCTCGGCGCATTTGTCTTGAAAGCACGGCTCTTACGCGATGGTTCGGGCGTGAAGCTCGTTCTTGCGGCAGAAAAAGACGGGAAATAATTATACGTGAGCAAGTTCGAGAAAATGGGGGGAGGAAAACCACTTGAAGGCAAGGGCAACAAATGTGCGCACGCATGGTCGCACCGTTCCGAAGTGATGATCCGTTTTGTTGTTCATTGCAACGTGTTGGTTTGTTCCTTTCCCGAAAGGTCGGCCGCAACGCAATGCATGCCAATTGTCCTATACGTATCATGTAGCATGATCGCTGCATGTATCATATTACTGTATATATGCATATGGTATAGACAATATTACACGGTTCAAAGCTCATTTACACAGTTGTCAATGTGACATGTGGAGTAGTTCATTAGCAACTTAGTGCACATATGTCGTCGTGTTCTCAAAGAGTTTTCCCTATAAGCCATTGCACTTGCATTGCATGCCGAAAGCACTGCTAATGTTTTCCTTCGAAGCACGGAACTCAGCCATTTGTTTCCTTCAACAGCTCGAAACCACGTGGGTTTCCTGTGAGTGTCCTTGCGTCTGTCCGAACATTCGTCGTGCCACCTCCGTCGCGTCGTCGTTATTTTGCCGTCGCTGTCACATCAACTCCTCATCTCAGCATTCCTTGATCTTGTATACGCTGAGCCATCAGCATGTGGCGAACACAGAACTTCGTCAACACCGCTGCAACTATATATAAAGGGATTGGCGTACTCCCGCCCTTGTGGCTTGCAGAGTGCTGTTGGGAGGCGAACACGCTATTACAACACTTGGCCGACATTACGCCTAACATAGATAGACGGCTTCATTACGTCTACGGTATACGTATAAACTGCGGGCTATCGTAGATGGCTTTCCAAAGGGCAAAGGTCCGTCTTGAAAAGATCAAGTTGTTTGATGAAACGACTGCCCTCCTGTAATCCGGCAATAAACACATGTTGCGCATGCAGTTCGGACATCCACTGAAATTTAGGCACCTGACCAGAATCTTCGCAGGGGTTGCCGTCGATTTTTTTCCTTCTAATCATGCGCTTTCATGTTTCTTTTTTTCTGCATCCACTGAGCAATTGTGTACCTTTCATGCTTTCTACGGGTTTTCTCGCGTACTCCGACTCTGAGCATGCTGGATTCCGTGGATGCATGCACTTGGAAAGCTGCAGGGAAGGCAATATTGTATAGTGAACAATGTGATGTGCTCGTCGCGTTTCTGAGTATAGCCTCGCCGTGGAGCGTGTCCGCTGTGAGAGCATTTCGCACTAAGCCTCGCGGACGGCTTCTATGCGGCCCCGTTACTCAATACGCTGGCGCTCTTATAGCACAGCTGTACTTATACCGATATACATATATACTTACACTCGTTTGCAGCGCAACACTCATTCTCAACGTATACTCTTACAAAGACGGTTCTTCGCTTTCTTGGTTGTCAGTGCTATAGAGAAGCGTAGTCGCCATCATCGTCGTTATCGTATCATTGTTGTATACATTTGGGGAAATTTGCAGTTATACTGTAAAAGTTTTGCACAGGAGCTTAAGGGAATAGTCAAACTCAAAGTTTATTCCAGCGTCCGGGATTCCAAGTGTCGTGGTGGGGGGGAGGGGGGGGGAATACGCCTTGCGAAATCAGTGGCGTCAATTAGTAAATTGCAATATGCGCCCTGAAGTGATTAACTAAAACTTTATTAGTGAAATTTGGTTAATTTTCCAGTTATGGATTTTGATTTTTTGGGCAAATTGTCCGCCTCTTCGAATAAAATCCAGGTCGATGAGTAGCTTTGTGCTGTATGCCGAAGGCAATTTTTGATAATTGTGGTAACTCTAAAGGAAAAAAAAAAAACAAAGAACATCTGGTATATTTAGAGCTTTCAAACCATCCAAGTTGATTTCCTCTGCGTTACCTTACCCTTAAAGCTTGGTGACGTGCCTTCCACATGGAAGTGCAGGACATTTGTTGAACTAAAGTTTAGTTAGTGATCGTTATCCTGCGCTGCCTATCTGTCAGTTCAGCTTTTGACCCATTTCTAAAAGAGAGAGAAATAAATGGGATGGGAAAGGCAGGGAGATTAACCAGATAAGATTCTGGTTTGCTACCCTGCACTGGGGGGAGGGTACGGGAAGTGAAAGAGGGAAAGAACAGCGGCCACTTTCTAACACTCCCGTTCTCTATATACTATTTTGCTACGCCTACAGGCAGATCAACTGCTTTAATTGAACCGTTACAAATACCCTCACAAAAAAATTAAGCGAATACCTGATTCTGTTCATAACTGAAATAACGATAGCACCGATACTTCAGTGGTGGAGCCGTGAAAAGATATACACGCAACTATGTGCGTATAATATAACGTTGTTTCTCATTCTTTTGCAATATTATATGAGCGCGACCACTGGGGCCCCAAAATTCCAACGGCAACCGCCGTTTTCTTCCCCCGGTCGTCCGACCCACCGCCGCATTGACCTGCACACACGCGCATTCACAAATCGAGGAAATAAAAATAAAATTAATGAATAGAAAAAAAGAGGAGATTGCGTCATGACAGATCACAGCTGCTGCTACTCCGGGTAGACAGAGGGAACGCTAAACACTGCTGTCGCGTCCTTCTTTCTTTCCCACCAGCATTGTTTTTACTCGCTGTCCTGAGAAGACAGTTACACACCTGTTCAGCTGCAGAAGCATAGTATATAAATGTGCCAGACATGCAATTTCGCACGCACGGACGCGAACCCGACACGACCATCATGATCCTCGCGAAACAAGACAGCCAGGCATACATACAGGCACAGAGAAAGCCACGTCTGTCGCCGGGGTTACAAGGCGCGCGCTTGAGTGCCCAGATAGTCCGCAGCAGCTTTCGGAAAACCAGCGACGCGCTTAAGTGTACACACATACATAGCACATACATATACAGACGGGCAAAACTGTCATCACCTGCCTCCGCGAACGCCGCGCCTTCCGACAGGAGGCGCTGCAGTTGTGCCGAGAGTTATTACACGGCGAGATACGTCTATGCGCACTCACTCGCGGAGGTGCTGTTTCCTCACGCGCTTTGTTTTTTAGCCTTTCCGAGCAGCAAGCGAGCGTGTGCACGTGCGACCTTAAACCAGGCCTGCATACTTGCTGTCGAGGGCGCAGCGGAAGCTCCTCAAGTGACGCGTATTAACGACCGCAAAAACCACGAGGTTGAGTGATCCGAAATTGATGGCTTCGTTCGTTTTCAGGTGGGGGGGCTACAGTCAAAGTGCACGGCTGACGCGGAGCGTCGGACGCACATGTTCCGCGTTCGGTGTGTATACGTGAGTGCGTGCGTGTGAAAACGACAGCGCGGCCACACCGATGATTTGTTGCCATCACTCAGTCGAGACGCTCTGGTCTCGAGCAAGGATTTTGTTCAGCCCGTTAGCGAGACGGTTGTTCGTCGCACTGATGATAGCCTGATATCGCTTCCGTTGCCCGCGGGATGCCTCATGCACGCGCTGCTGAAATATGACCGCGCGAAAAGTGAAGCGTAATTTGTAGTTGCATGCTAACGAGCCGCTAACTCGCATTGCATCTTTTCGCCGGCTCGTATAGTCGGACCGACCGACCAGAAAAGAGCTCTTTAGAAGCTTGCAAAACGCTGATAATCGCCCCTTCCTGTACACACTATCAAGACAAATAAAGCTTTAAGAGACATGCACTTCCTGGCAGCTGCTCTCCTGTTTTCGAAATGCATGACATTCCCTTCTAAATTTGTATTTCATGAACTTAGTCAGTGCCGTGTACACAATAAATTCGGCTTGACGTATAAGATATACCGTAATTGGGAGCATTGCAATGTGTTGGTTCAGCAAATGGCACGCAGAATTTGCGATGTATAGGTGCTTAGGGGAACGAATTATTTCTTTTTCTGCGAATACGAGACAATTAAAATGCCAATTCCAACACAAGCCGAGTACACTTCACGAAAGACTTCATTTACCTATAGATGCAGTACAAATTGAATAATAATCGGCAAAACGTAAAGAAAAACTCAATTTAATAATCTGAAATTAAAATAGCATAGATCTATATAAGGCGGGGAATACTGTAACGGAGATGGAAAAAAAATCACACAGGCTCCGCAACCTCGAGCCAATGACTAACTGTTCTAAGAAGTTCCAAAGCTGTGTACGCCTCGGTGTGATCCTATTATACCGTGCACAATCAGACGACCGAACGTATGTTCACAGATGCAATGCCCAAAATTGTTCTTCGCTTATTGTGCACAGCTCAATAAGTCAGTTTGTGTATCCTCAAGCAGGCTAACTCTACCATCAAACGTGGCAGTTCGGGTTACGTGGTTAATTTTGAATGGCCTTAGCGTGTGCACTCAGCTATCACCGACTTATACGGGCCTATACGGGGCGATATGTGAGGCAGCACAGGTCAGCACCCGAACTGATTTAACTTCTCAGTCGTGCGCCAGCTATATTGAGTAAACTGTTTATGCAGTCCTCTCTCTTTGATATTAGCATGATACTGACAGACGCAGGCTGTGTGGTACGTCGGCCCATTAATTCTGTGACTCTCGCTGATAGCTTTCGTAGGGAGTCCGACAAGTGCTGCTTAGTTAAAATAACATTCCCGCTTTGCGCGCTATGTACAGTAATCGGCGCATTGCGTGTAATGAGAGCCCTTTGTGTCCTTCTAAAGAGCAGATAGAATTCTTCCTTATCCATGGCTCTACAAGTGATGCAAACCTGTTTCTTTTCTTTTTTTTTTTTGCGTGTATAATCAATACCAACGAGGAGAACAAGCGTGCCGCTTTGCATATGAAATGTTTAGAGAGGAAGCCCTCGCAACGTAAACTGATGCGGTATTCGTTTGCTTAAGCAGACAGAAGTGCAGTTTCTTCGCTGACACGAACGCAACAGGAGAGTGGACACACCCTTTCACTGCGCATCTGGCCCGTCACCAAGGGTCACCACGTCAGTACACGCCATCGGTAAATCAGTTTTCTTTCCGACCTCTGCGCGCCCAGCCAAGAAAGAAGGGGCACAGAGAGAGAACCGCGACGTCGCATCGGCAATACGCCGGAGGCAAACTGTCGCCGCTACCGAAACAGCGGCAGCGACAGGCCGCGACAGACAGAAGCAGCCCCCCCGGTAGCCCCTCGCGACAACACATCTCCACATGCCCGCGGCTGTGTGAGCGCTGCGATCTCCCTTTCTCTCGGCATTTGTATCGCCCGAGCAGGGGTGGCCGCTACCAAGTGGCTTGTAGGCGACGCCCCGCCTACCGTGGCCGGCAAGCCCCGCCTTTTCCCGGCACACCGCTCCACCCTCCTTCTTACAACATCAATCCCCCCCCTCCCCCTTTCTTGCTTCCTTTTTTTCTTTTTATCGGGGCGAGAGGAACGGCTTCTCGACACCGCCACACAACCTCCCCCCTGTTGCGTCCACTTCACCGCGAAGCAAGCCCACCGCCGTTTCTGGGAAAACCGGTCTCGGAACGCTGCAGCCGCGACGTGTACCCGCCCAAGGCACGTAAGATGAGCTGGAGGCGACAAGCACAGATACAGGCCGGCGGGGTAGGCAATGGCTTGACGATATCGAGGAGAACGCAAGAGCTCGTGGCGTCTTATCAGCGTTATTATGAATGAAATCCTGCGTGCAGGTTATTAACCTCGCACTTACGCAGTCAAATTTACTCGACGCTACAACAAATATTTGTGTTTCTTCTTCGCCTCAAATTCCGACGAAATTCTGCGGAAAGTCAGCATGCTCGCAGACTACAAGTGTCGAGAAATACCAACGAGAAAGCTGAAGCCGCCAGACAAACAACGTTACACACACACACACACACACACACACACACACACACACACACACACACACACACACACACACACAGATATATATATATATATATATATGACACACAACGCCAGGTACACATTAACGTTCCTTCAGCATACTAGTATATTACACGCAGGACTCTTAGGAGTGTGCGAATAGGGATTTTTGAACGAAAAGAATACGAATCGAGTGGAATATTAAATACTTTTCGAATAATGAACAGCCGTTTCCACACGTTATTAAAAAACGATGTTCACGTCCTAACACCCTTGACAGTAGCAAGTTCCTGTAATGACATAGCACGCGAGAAGCGTTATTTGTTTAATATTCAATGGGGCATTAGGAACAAACAAGCAGTCTGTGCGCAAGCATAGAACTCTTCAGAGAGTTCGAATGATCGCTTTACATAGTCTGTAAAATATGCGTCACTAAGCGACGCAGCCTGTTCTACTATACGCAAGTTCCACGTTTTATGTATATATAGTATGCCCGTAATTTTGCTGCAATTTTATGCTTAATTGAGCGCAGCTGACGTTTCGAAATATCCGAAAACTGTTGGCAAGTGCTCTTAATCACGAATAATGACGATTAGATGTGAAGACCGAATCGAATAACGCAGTATGCCATTAGTTATTCGAAAGTTTCGCATATACGGACACCCCTGGACACACTCCATATACGCACACATGTACCAAAGGGGACCCCGTAGCCCTTATCAACACTCTAGCCCCTCCCGTGCCCCATATTATAAATTTATTTCTTTTGTGTGTCTGTACTTCCCTTACTTGTACGAGCACACGGTTTGGGAGCACATCAGCCGTTCGCTAACCACCTATAGCTGCACTCCTGCTGCTTGCCAATGAAATATTTTTCGGTTGAGTTTCATCGAAGGTTGGAAGTAAAGGGTATACGGCGTTATCAACGTCAGCAATGCTATAGTCGCAACTTAACATGAAAATTTATCCTGCGCCTCTCCTTCCATTCAGTTATGTGGCTACGTGGCTACAGTCCTGCGGCTTCCATTCAGTCCGTAGGGTTTACGCTCACCTTTGTTTCTTTTCCTTTTCTGCGCATATAATTTTCCTTTCTCCCAGCGCATGCAGGGTAGCAACCCACGCTACTCTATGGTTAGCCACCTTCCTTTTCCATCTTCGTCTCTCCTTCTATCTTTCTGCGAGTCAGAGTGACGTTTATCTCAATCCCAACAAGCTCCTGGGGAAACTGACGTCACAAAAAGACGATTGTTTCTCGTATAACAAAGCAGGCAGGGATTCGCCAGGCCTGACGGTCGTTACAATTTATACATTTGCTCGTAAAACAATAAATGTTAAGCCATTGCTTTTTTTTATCGCGTCGTGCGGAAGGGTATACTGACATATAAAACAATGCAGTAGCAGGAAGCTTTTTTCAAAGGGGGGGCGGGGATCACGAAACTCTAGGGAAGGGGTGGAGGGGATGGGGGAAACACTGAAACTTGAAAACCTATGTGAGAAAACATGTCCGAAAATTTTGAATCCGAATACTGTCATACGAGTAAATATTCCGTTTCAAGTATTTTTCCTGTACTAAAACAACAAATGTTAATTTTCTCCTATTTCACAATTTATTAGCTCGTTCTTGGTGACCACTACCAACCAGTGATTCTGGGGCAAGACTGCAAACAAGCTCTTATGTCGTGTGGAATGGCGTTGCTCTCACTTGAACGAGACGGTTTCATCCGAGTTTTTTTGTTTTTCTTTTTTTCTTGCGTGTTTGTTCAAAGTGTGGCGTGCGCTTCAGTCCAAACTTTGCGTGACCTAGCGCACGGCATTCAGTGGCGAATGGTATGTGCGCAGATTTTTTGTCATCGTGCAAGTTCACGCTGCGGCATCCGACGCGCTTGTCTCGTCGTGACAATAAATGTGGAACGCTCCGCGAAGAAACCATCGCGTTATGTTCGTTTACTCTCTGTAACACGGGCGCTGAGTGTCCGACGGGCACCAGAATTAGTAAATGGAATGTTTTAACGCGATAGCGTTAAGGAGCTCGTGTCGCAGAAAAGCCGGTGTCGTCGGCGTCGGTGTCGGCGTCCGCGGCGTTGGCCGTGAGCGATAAATCACGGCAGGCACTTCATAAATAAAAAAATTGGAGGACGCTTAAGCTTCGCCTTCAAGAGTGGAACGCGACAGCGTTCCCGTCGACCCGCCAAGGGGTGTAAGACAATGGGCTACGGCGCAGCGACTACGCGCCCCGCATCGGACGCGGTGAGCGTCGAGCAACGCAGCGTTCGGCGCGACAACGAAATGTGCGCCTGAGCAAGCGACGCACGCCTGAGCCTTAGAAACAGCTAGTTTCTAAGGCAACACCGCGTTCACTAGAGGCGCTTTTGTACCGCTTTGAAGCATCGAACTCGTGGCTCAGTGGTAACGTCTCCGTCTCACACTCCGGAGACCCTGGTTCGATTCCCACCCAGCCCATCTTGGAAGTTGCTTTTTATTTATGAAGTGCCTGCCTTGATTTATCGCTCACGGCCAACGCCGCGGACGCCGACGCCGACACCGACGCCGACGACACCGGCTTTTCTGCGACACGAGCTCCTTAACGCTATCGCGTTAAAAGCAACTTCCAAGATGGGCTGGGTGGGAATCGAACCAGGGTCTCCGGAGTGTGAGACGGAGACGTTACCACTGAGCCACGAGTTCTTTTTTTTTCTTTATTTCGATGCTTCAAAGCGGTACAAAAGCGCCTCTAGTGAACGCGGTGTTGCCTTAGAAACGAGCTGTTTCTAAGGCTCAGGCGTGCGTCGCTTGCTCAGGCGCACATTTCGTTGTCGCGCCGAACGCTGCGTTGCTCGACGCTCACCGCGTCCGACGCGGAGCGCGTAGTCGCTGCGCCGTAGCCCATTGTCTTACACCCCTTGGCGGGTCGACGGGAACGCTGTCGCGTTCCACTCTTGAAGGCGAAGCTTAAGCGTCCTCCAATTTTTCTAAGTGATAATGTGGGGCAATGTTGTTTTATCTGATAACTTTTGCATATGAATGCATGGTGTCGCGGGGAATCACGAATGATTCTGTGAAAACGATCCACATACGTTGCCATACATTACGACTGTCTGCTGGCCATAGTACTTTTCATCTATTTAAAAATGTTTTGTTTGGTCAACTATATTGGTTGCATTATTCTAAACGAATAAGAGTGAAATTGCTTTTGAAACCTCTGCGGTATAGTGTCATTTATTTCCATCCTATTCGCTCACTTTCCCAAGGAAGCTACTGGAGCAAATGCCGTCAATAACAGCCTAATCATGTTCACATTAAGACATACGCCACTCCCATAGTTAAATGACGCGCTGGCGCGTCAGCTGAGGCGAGTCGCAAGCTCGCCTCAGCCTATAAGAAGAAAAATAACTTCTGGCGTAGCGGTCGTAATGCCGGACGCCAAAAAAATTCAAATATTCGCACCAAGCAGCATACGACCTTGACGTCACTGCCATTTCCAGTTGTGACGTCACTTTTTTGTTGCTTGCTGTTAGTTGTCTCCACGATACGTAGATGGCGACAGCTTCAATGAGCCGCCATTTTCTTGAGATGTGGGCTTCTATATGGAAGCTTCGCTACCAGTTTACATATATACCTTGGGCATATAGTATAAGCACACTACACATTCCTCCTGAGCAGTGCTGTGTGTATTCACTGATTTGCGCGTTCCGCACAATAAACGTCAAGCTAGCGTTATCTAAAATTTCACGCAGGTACTGACCGTGCAGAGAGTGACATACAGGCCTGTTTCATTTAACTTAAGCCAAACTTCAAAGATATGCAAATGCCACGTAACTGGACCGTACCAAGGTAATGTTGTTTGGCGTCGCCTTTCTTTGTGCATTCCGTTCATGTAGATAACTAGCCTTAATCAATCGACTTCTCAATTATCTTAATTAGATGAAAACTGTCAATGAGAAAACTGTAGAGTAACAAACAAGGCATCCACGCCCTGTTGTTTGCTTGGCGAAATGTCTTCACTGCACTGCTGTGCGATTAAGTCATACTTCGCATGCTAATGCGAAGGTATAGTTTGAGGTAATTGAAATAAAAAAGCACGGCGGTCACGTCAGCAATTTTGCCGTTTCAATGTCCTATATCACAAAATTTCCCCAAATTTGAACACATTTCTATATTCCCCTAAAAAAGGCTTACTATACCAAGATCTAGGGAACTTTCTCTGGAGTTGGCAGCACTGGAGCCGCTGCAGCCGACGCAGCTTTGGGTTCCAGTAACAAGTTTCCGCGCCATCTATTCTCGCCACAAAGCAGCTGGCTTGCCGGAACAAAAGTTGGAGCGCCTTATCAGGCGAGTCAGCGCTCCTGTTTATCTTACTCCGTGGTACTCGTTAACGCCGACGGTTTCCCCATAGAGTTTCCCACAATTACTAGGGGGAATCCTGGTGCTGCGATCGTTCTGCCACCATGGGAATGATGGGTAGTACATGGATTTGTCCGATCTTCGACCGTGTTTGGGGCTTCACACATTCTTGTGGCTTCGTTTATGACGTTTTATCTGAGCCTAAATTGGACTACATTTCCAAGGAATTTATACTTTTTTTTTCCTAATGCAGAGGGTAATAAGACACTGCAAGCGCGCATGGTCGCTGCTAATCGCAGTGGCTCCGCTTGTTCGTGCGTCCGCGGCGCAATGGTTTCAACATCGGCCCTGCGTTAGAATCCCGCAGTCGGACAATTTTAATAATGTTTATTCAATTATTTATGACGCAGAACTTTCTTACAACTTATCTCTTTGCAAAGACACGAAGCCATCGAAAGCCAGAAGGGCGAAGTTTAGGCAAATCCATGTCATCCTCATCCCACTGCAGCGTTGTGAGACGTCTGGCAGGCGCTGTTCCTTGTGTCCAGCACGAGTTACATTGCCTGCTGCGTCGAGCCACCATGCCACACCGTCCGAGGGAGAGAATAACACCTTATTGGATAAAAAGGAAAGCGGTGTTGGGAGAGGGTGGGTGGGGTCCCCATTATGAGGCTCCACTGGCCAGAGCTACTCGGCGTGGGCTCAGTCGAGAAGACCCCGCTCCAGGTCCTCGCCCACGAGGATGGCCTCCCATGGCTCAATTCCCTCCTGTTGGGATCGAAAATCACAAACAGGGAGCAGTGGGAGACCGTCCGAGCAGCTCAAGCGTAACGCTAAACCTTGCATGCTATTGCTGTCGGGGCTTCGCCCTTCGTTCGAAACTACCAATTTTTGTCCAGTAATCTCCGTCCATATATATATGTATATATATATATATATATATATATATATATATGCACGGAGGCCTGCATTTGATATTTGAAGGGGCCCTGAACCACCCCTCGGTCTTGGTGAAATAACATAGTTCGCGGGTAGCATACGCTGCTGTGAACATCTCAGCCAAGTCCTGCTGTCGTACGCGGTCCGTGGAGCTCGCAAGCGGAGCTCGAAGTCACCTTTTTCTCAAACGCTTTCGTTTCAAAAACCATATGCTCCTCGCTCTTTTCTGCGTGCTTTATTTCGTCATAAAGCACACTCCAATACGCGACTGCTATTGGTCGCTGCGCTCGGCTACACCGCGGCCGCCGCGATGTGCCGCCACGAGTTCAGTGGCTAAGCGCACTGCGGCTCTCTGAGGACAGCCGCGTTTGGCTTACGTTTAGCGCGGCATAGGCGCCAAATCGGAAACTTGAACTGCGCGCCCAGGTGACGTCTCCGCCGTAGCCTTCGCAGTGCAAAGCATTGGAGGAGGAAGGGGAGCACAGCTGAGGCTGTGTTTAATTGCCGATAATTCCGCTTCTGCTGAACGCATTGAAGTGCTTTTTGCGGCAAAGTGGTTCTGAAATAGCCTATCTTCACTTCAAATGTCTTTCTCCACTTCGATAAAAAGTGGTTCAGGGCCCCTTTAGCATAAGGACGTCTTTGCCACGACCTCCATTACACGGATAACGCCATCGAATGCCACTGCTGAGATCTCTCAAATTCATTGTTAATGCATATTTCACAGGGAACTTTATCGAACCTCATAATTCTTCGTATTGGCAGAGCGTTGTCCTTCTGCACGGTGCTGTTGGAGCCGTTTCATACATTCGAAAGGCAACCTGTTGTCGAACAGAGCCGCAGCAATAACTCTAGACAACTTTGCGAATTTCGAACATATACTTCTTTTAAAGTCTGCCTACCAAGAACAACAGAAGAGCCATTCTAAAACTGTCCGCAAGCAACAGGAGCATTTTAGTTCAATATGTCTCCAGCCCCTTTTAGAGAAAGTTGAAATATTTTTTCCAGTGTAATACAACATTTTTCACATGTCTTCGTCAGGCCCTTTACAAGACCACACATCTTGAAGTTCTTTCCCCATCTAGCAAAAGAAGCACTTATTGAGTATGCCAATCCAAACTCTACATGCCCTACTAGGAGGTTGGTTTTCATAGGCATGGTGAATTGCATGTTGGGGTCCTATCTGATATAATCTGAAGCTTTCCAAACGATATTGGAACGAAGTTTCTTTGCCATTTGGCCACAAAGTTAGCTTAAAGAAACAACATGCATCGCTCGCCGCTATAGTAAACAGGCATTTTTTTTTTTTTAGCTGCACCAAATTCAGTCGGTTCGCAACGCGTATTCACTTTGAATGAATTCTCAGGACTGCCCCAGTTTCGGGATACTAATTTTCAAAGTGTCCGATGAAATGCATTGGCGTACCAGTTGCCCATATCGCGTGGGTGAAGCAGCGCGCTGACCAGGACAAAGCGGAGAGACACAAGAATATACGACAATCGCTGCACTCGCGACTACTTTATTTCAGAAAAAACACTTCGTATTCATATACCTGCGCACCCACGGACATCAAATATATGCAAAACTAGATTAAAAACATTTAAAATCACATAGCTGACCGCACTGAGGCGTCAAAGATAGGCAACATATCTAACACTAACACATTACTTTTTATTATTAACAAATTTATTCTTGCTAATTTCCAAAAAGGTGACCTCACGATGCATGGCTTAGTGTAGAACGAATGGTTGACTGATACAACCCTCTTTTCTTTCCTAATGTGGAAGGCTTCTGCTATTTCCCGGGTCCATTGATCCTTATGGTAAGAAAGAACTGTAGTGTCGCTGAAAAGCGGCAAGCACCCACACTGGTGAACAATGCACTTTGATTGTAAGAATGAATGTTTTCCCCTGTGACCTTTTAGAGCATAGCTCTTAGGCACCCATTCCTGCGGCGAGCGTCGGTGTTGTCGACGGCGTCGGCGTAACCAAGCGAGCGAGCCCCGCGAAGAATGAAAGCGAACGCGGAGCGCAGCGGCAGATGAAAAAGAGGGGACAGCGCAGGAGGAGAGTGCAGCGAAACCATGATGCGGAAAGTGGAGAAAGAGCGAAGGGGAGACGGCCAGCACATGAGCACAGTTGCCGGTGGCCTAGGCGTCCGCAGCCGCATGGACGATCTTATCTGCGATTCCGAGGGGGGAAGGCAGGGTGCCGCGAGGTGGGGAAGGCTACACTCTCAAAGAAGTTTGTGCCCTTTGGATTGTATTTTGTCTCCAAGCAATAATCGTCATCTGTCTTGCTGGCATTTCCTTTAAGGCTGCGCGCCCGTTACTTCCTAGTCACGAACGGCTTGCGCGTTATCAGCTTGACACGGCATTCTCGACAGCAAAGTAGCGCGCGCCGAGTTTTCAAGAGAGGAAACTCAAGCAAGGCAGATGACGATTATTGTTTGGGTACAAGGTAAGCCCCAAAGGCTGTAAACTTTTTTTTAGAGTGTACGCTCTACCGCTGTGTCAGCTGGTGAAGCCAGTCTGCGGTATGTGACGGGGATCACTGCATCAGCAAGGCTCGATGGCGAGCGGCTACGAGTAAGGCTCAATGTGACGCTCGCTTGGGTGTTGTCGCCGCTGACACTGGTGCATTTCTTCCCCGCAATGAAGGGCTGCTCTCGTCGTTGGTGGAGCGCAAGCGTTAGAAGAAAAGCGTAGTGCCGCGCAAGACGGGTTGTGCGGCCACGATGGCTATACGATATGGCGCCAGTAGCACGCGTCGTCTGTATGGAAACACAGAACTGCATGAGCGGAAGTCTATCTGCGGCGGCTACTGTGAATCGCACCCACGCGTTACCCACGCGCTGCTTCTTGCAATCTCCCGATTAGCGAGGCAGACGCACTACGTGCACTTCGCTCCGTTTAGAACGTGCCAGCCAATGTATCGCCAAATGAAAACAGGTATAGAGCTCCGCTCAAGTTTCGCATTAGGGAGTGTCGTAATCGTCGGTGAATCTTGTATTAGAACAGTCTTGTGTTTACACGTATACCTGTTTGGCCGATGTATACTGTTCCACAAGATAGGCGCAAACAGTATACAACGGATGACATACACTGGTGGTGGTGGTAGTGGTGGTTATGTTGCAGCAACCGGGTTTATCCTGGCTTACACATGCGTGATCCATTGTCTTACTCGCGAGGAAGCGGCGCTGTTGCACCGCATCAGAACCGATTCCGCGTACACCCCAGCTTGGTTATTCAAGACTACACGTTGCGCTTCCCCGCTATGTGCCTTCTGTGATGATATCAGCGACAATGAATCTTTCATTCGGCTATGCCCGCAGTTCGACACAGAAAGAAAAGCGATGGTCGACAGCCTGCAAAAGAGTGGTCTTACGCACAGTACCTTTGAAGTCATCCTTTTCCTCGGAGGGCCAGCGGCAATCAGGAAGAGAGTGCAACGACTGCTGTTGCATTCCTGCGAGACCCGGGACTCATCAACACCTGGTGACCCAACCCTTATCTCAACTCGTATAGTAGGAGGTCCAGGCGGAACAATTGCTGGCCAGGCTTGATGTGGAGCCTTCTGGGTCGCTTTAAAGTGATTGCTGATTGCATCCTTAGAGTCCTAAAAAAATATTAGGTGCTTTCACTTTTGGGACACACGTCGGCGCTAGGCGTGCAAGAGCGCCAGTTTTTTTTGTTTCCTTCAATTCATACATGGGATGGGATCCACTGGAATGTTACGTTAAATCCCTTGCTAATTAGATCTTTGACCAGTGCCAGAGATTGTTTTGTAAACTACTCTCGAGGTAGGCCACGATGTAATCGCTGTAACTCTGAGTTCATCAGCACCATGACATCTCGTGTAGAATATGCCCTATATAAACGAAGCTATGCGACCCAGGCGGTCAGACGATGTCTCGTCAATGGAGGGCATGCAGAATGCCGCAGCGAAGCTATCTGTTTGCGCACACACTGACCCGTCCGTGTACTCTTGTAGGTGGCTGTGATACGCTGTGCTCAGTGCTCCAGTACAATAAACATTGCTTCGGCAGTTGGAATGGTGTATTTTGCCGGTAGCAGGGGTACACTGAGGCTGCAGGTGATATCCGTAAAAGGCCATGGCGAGTCGAGAAGACTCCGTTTAGGCCATTCCATTTATGGAAATGGGAGCGAGTTCTTGCTCTTAGCTGCCGGAAAAGCGCCATACCTGCGGGAGTACTCGCCCAGCCTTAATAGCTGAGTCAACAAGGCCTTAAGATGCCAAAAGACGGAGTGGAAGAGGCTCTGCTTCATTAGCAACCTTCTTGTTTGAAGCCACCCGAGGAACTCCCATCGCCAAGCGAAGTCCATTTCTATGTACTGCGTCCAAGCACTCGAATTGACTCAGCGATGGTGATATCAGCGGCAACTGATAAAGGATGCGGCTTGTTATCAGCGCAGCGTTCAGTTTCACCATGAACATAGGATTGTACCCCATGGTTCACCTGCATGCCATGCGACGAAGGGTGCTGACTTTCTCGATCCACTGGTGCAGCCACAACACTGTCAACAGCGCGTCGCCACAGTTAGCTTGCTGTTAATGGTGACGCCATGGAAACGAACACTATATTTGCACGACGAATTGAATAGCCTCTGATATTCAGGGTCAGGCGTGTTGACTTCCGCCTCACTCACTCACGGGAAAGGCATGAAGACAGACCTTTTTCGCTGATGGAGATGGGCCAAGCGTCCACATGTGTCGTTCGATAATGGAGATTGCACCCTGGGTTATACGGGCCCAGCGTCTGTGTTGGTACCCTGATATCTAAATGCAGATGTCATCTACGTAGATTGACATTTTTACTGCTGTCCAACCTACTTTCAGTGCGCCTGGAAGGCTAGCCACGGCAACGTTAAAAAGCAAGGGAGATAGAACACTTGCTTGTGGGACGCCGCGGGAAATGCGTCGCTTTTCGCTCACTATACTTGCGAGCTTAACCCGGACACATTCGATCTCTGAGAAATTCTTGTAGGAATGGAACAGCATTTCCCTAGACGCTCATGCATGGCTTCGAGTCCGTTGATGATGCCTGTATGAAGCCCACAGTCGTATGCTTTGGCATCGTCCATAGAGATGGCGAGTATCGTAAGGCCGTCGATAGCGATGGTGCCCGATGTGGCTTAGTAAGTCCAAGACGCTCTCCTGGGCACTCAACCGTGGACAAAATCCAGTCATACACGACGTCAGCCTTCTTCCTTGCTTAAGATACCAGGTTAACTTCTTAAAAATTTGTTTTTCTATCAACTTTCATGCATATGATGTTAGCGGTACTGGTCAATATGAGGCAAGGGTCGCAGGATGCTTTCCGGACTTGAGAACTAGCACCACCCATGCTATCTTCCACGCTTCTGGGATCTCTAATGTATTGCAGACGTGATGAAATATGTCCACTATGTCCAAAAGGGCGTGGCTTGGCTCGTGTGGCAGATTTGGCAGCATTGTATTGTATTGTATTGTATTGTATTGTATTGTATCTCATCGCCGATAAAATCGGGACCCACAGCACAGCGTCTTCTTAATTTTTTAAGCGCCAAATCCGACTCACGAAAGGCGAATGGCGTGTCCGTGGTGTGGAATGATTGAGATGAGAGAGAGTTTGCCACTCCTGCTGATCTTCCATATGTGTATACATCTGCAAACTCTTCTGCATTGTTTTGTAAATATTTTACTTGCTTTAAAGCAAGTGCTCCGAATGGTTTGTGCGGGCGAATCTTTCTGGAAAGGCTATTGATTACTCGCCATGCGTATCCTTGTCACTGGAATAAACGCGGGTAAGCTGCCACAGAAAGCAGCCTATTGAACTTTTCGTGTGGCCACAGATAACAGCCTTTATCCTGTTACATTTAGTTTTCGCAAGGGATTTCCTTTCTTTCTCATTAGCTTCCGCTCCGCCCTCCTACGCGCTGCGCAAAGGTTCCTTAGTTTCAAGTCAGGAGTAGAGAAATAATCTAGCAGTTTCAACACTGAAGTAGCCACTATCTGGCTCCGCACCATCTCTGCGAACAGCTCACCAGGGGATTCAACCAACTCTTCGCTGCATGTGTCACAGCGCGTCACACTATGCAGAATTGTCGACCAGCGATCTGGAATCCATCGATGGGTGAAGATCGGGAAATGCTCGCTGCCTATCCTGCCTGGAGACCCTGTCTATGATACCAAGATGCCTGTAGAATGCAACACGAATTATATGCCCCTCGATGAATTTGGTGGCCTGAAAAAGTCGATTGCCATCGTTCGCCACACATCAGTCAACATCCGCGGCTGCTACAATTTCATTGCCTCGAAAATCTATCGTATCTCCTCAGAGCGAATGATACGCGTTAAACTCGCCACAGTTTATTCTAGGAGGGGGCCAACGAATGGAAAGGTCCTTTAGAAGCGCCTCCATGGAAACTTTGCTTCGTGGACTTATGTACGTGGACAACGCAAGTTTTCTGTTTCCAATAGGCACACTTGCGCAGCGGCGACTTCCAAAGAGGCAGAACAAAGGTCTTGCACTGGTGAGGCGACACGAGGTCTTTCTCGCTTGATGTATATCATGGCGCTTCCATTTGCAGATGACGTCATACTCGAATTGCCGCGTGTGGTGTACCCTGAGATTGTCATTCCATTTGGGAGACCGGCCTCCGAGAGAGCTAGAATTGGTATACGGATATTTCGAAGGAGCAAGTTCGCATAGACGCTGCAGAATACCAGCACAGTTCCACTGCATTATTGAGGGCACTTTTTAATGATGGAATGGACCAGGTGGACGAGAAATTGCCATTAAGACACACACACACACACACACACACACACACACACACACACACACACACACACACACACACACACACACACACACACACACACACACACACACACACACACACACACACACACACACACACACACACACACACACACACACACACACACACTACGCGTATGTGGAAGTAGGGGATAGTATTACTGACTCAAGAGGCAGCGCTGCTTTAAGCATATCCTTCGTTGAACTCCCAGGCATCCTCGCAACGTGTGAGCCTAGCGCCGTGAACAAAGCGCATATCACATGCTGGCAGTTTTCCTGCTGACTGCTTCAAAGTGCTACTTGAGGTGGATTCAATGCGGTCGCATAGGTGCGCCTTTCGTACTCTTTTGGAACAGCGGAGTTGACCATTTGCGTTAGCTCAATAACTTCTTTTGTCCGTTTTAGGTGCGTAGTCTGTTTTCAAACCACTTACTTGTGGCGCACTGGACGTCTTCTTCGTGTTCGATGGTATGCTTGCATCTTTCGGACCTAAGACAAACGTCCTATTCCTTCGCTCTGCATGCTGTCAACTGGCTGGGTGGATACTGCCGCAGTTAGCACACACAAATTTTTCTTTACTTGAACACGTCTTAAAGTCATGAGGCCCCCGCAGCGCATTAGCTCGTTCCCCACGACAGTATACTTAGCTGCGTGTCCGAAGAGCTGGCGCTTAAAACAGCGAGGTGGTGTCTCCACGTAGCTGACAAGCTCCTGTCTGGTAAAACCAGGGTTAACCTTCGTAAGGCGTCCAGAATTTGAAGCAAATGTGAGAACCACATAGTGCACCTTGACTATGTGGGATACGGGAACTGTGTGGGATACGTGAAGACATGGCTATACAGCTGATATTCGTGGTCTTTAGAACAACGTAAGCTTGTCCTTCTGTCTCCACATCTAAGAGCAATGCTCCCTGTGTTGTGACATGGCTCTTGACTGAGGCTCCACCGAGAATCGTTTCAATCCCTGAGTATAGGACAAGAGGGTTCACTTGTCTTAAGTCAGCTCTTTCTGATGCTGGGGTGATTAACACTGGAATGCCCATGGTCCTGTCTTTACGATGGCACGCGATTCGGAAACCACCCTAGTTCATATCTAGGTCTGAGAGGTTGCCTACGTTGTGGTCCTTGGTGATTGTTGACTCGTCCTCGGAACCCCCAATGTCTCGTCGCTTGCAGTCAGGCATGCCTGTGCAAACCATGCAGCTGGCGTTTCTAACCCGGTAATAAAGGCAAGGCGCAGAAGACCAGGACTCAAGAAGAATAACACAAACGACAGGACCGGCGCAGGTCCTGTCGTTTGTTTTATTCTTCTTGAGTCCTGGTCTTCTGCGCTTTGCCTTTATTACTTCAAGCATGAACCAACTAGCCCAAGCAAGAGTTTTACTGGAGCATCTAAGCCGGTGTCACCTCTTGGGAGGTCATGGCGGAGTGCTCGTTGGTGCCAGCTTGGGTACTTCCAGCACCTTTTAAGGCGGTGTGTGGCGTAGCACCCGTCGGTCTCCGATACATGGAAGGCACTTTTTCAAGTCGTCCAACGTCTTGAAAAATTTCGCCCAGTAAAATGACCAGACACTAACGATAAATGCAGGGAGAGCTACAGAGGCAGGCAGCGGCAGCTTCGTCGCCTTCTTCCTCCACGATCTACACTTAAACGCTAGCGCATGTTTTACCGAGCACTTATGCATATTTACTTCTATTGTTTATGAAGCTCTACGATCGAACCCAGCACATATTTTGCCGAGCTTTTAGTTGCTGGAAAGACTTCTAGACCGTACCTGGTACCTACGTTCCTTTCTTTCTTCTTTAGGTTATGCGCAAATTTGTGCGCATGTGGTATTGACATAGTTATTTTTTTCCTGCTCTGATTCTCTTTATTATTATGCTCCTTCTAGAAGCGATTGCGCATATAACCAAGCGATTTATGGGCTGATATACGCACCATGTTTTTCGTATCTTTGCATTCATGAATTCATTGAGTGGGAAACATTCATTCCCACATTAAAAGGTACCGTTTCGCAGTGTGGGCGCATGCTACTTTTCAGTGATACTACAGTTCTTCCTCACTGTAAGGATCAGAGGGCCAGACAAATAGTAGAAGCGTTCCACATTAACAACAGAAAAGCGGGTTGTATCAGTCAACCATCTGCTCTTCGGAGCCATCGTGAGGTAACCTTTTGGAAGGGAACTAGAATAAATTTGTTAATAATAAAAATAAATGTGTTAGGGTTGCAAGAATTATAGCATACCGAGTTGGATGTGTTACCTATCTTCGACGCCCCGGTGGGTGCGGATGTATGATTTTAAAAGCGCTTTCAACCTTGTTTAGCGTGCATTTCACGT